>NC_054081.1:3702867-3804305 GCF_017562075.2 Anopheles merus | reverse complement strand
CTCTCTCTCTCTCGCTTCATTTTCCCATTCTTTTGAAGCTTTTTGTCATATTTCAATTATTCACCGTTTGCGGCCACGCTGCGTTCGTACGCGGCAACGAGGCAGATTTTCTCGGCCCCTCCCCGCCTCAACAATACACTTGCTTAGCCTCTGCCCCCACTAGGCCCCTACCAGCCCCTCTCTTTCCCACACAGTCGGAGTTTAACTATTCGCTTTATCATCATCATCATCAGCCAGTATCGGTTACATTTGAGGCCGCATTTTCCTTTGCTTGGCGCGTTGTTCTTCTTTTTCCATATTTTGTTGACCCTCCCCGTTCATACGCGTGCTTCTTTTTCCAGTTAAAAGGTAGCGACACACACACACGCACAAACTAACAGAGAAATGTACATAACAAATGACAAACATGCTGGCCCTTCATCATTTGAGTGGAAGATTCAGCAGCAGTGGCAGAAAAACACACACACACACACACACACACACACACACCACACACACACACACACACACACTGACAGTACCGGGAAATATCCACGCTGGGAGTTTCTTTTCCCCTTACTGCCCCACTACCCGCCCTCTTCCCCCGCACTGCACTGCCGTGGCAAACGTTGGCAAATTAATAATAAGGGGCAAAAGTAGAGCGATAATGCATTTAAATGAAACTTATGATGACATTGTGAAGCTTTTTTGTGTGTGTATGTGTCGTGTCCGCCTTGCGCTCTTGGCCCTCTTTTGCTAAGAACAAAAAAACGCACACTCACACACACCACCTGGCACGTCACGTACGTACTATCAATGGCTCGGAAAATGTAGCTATCGTGTCGGGGTCGGTGGGAAGCGACAGGATGGAAATGAATGTTTGCCGGTTTTGGGAGCGGGCGGTGAAAAAAAACGGGCTAATGAGTGAATGAGGTGGCGCGAGGTGAGCGCTCAGGATCGTGGCATTAGCCCCCCCCCCCCTCCCCTGTCGAAGCCTCCGCAACTCGGCGAACTCGAAATGATTACAGTGGTTAAGTCGGACACGACTGGCCCAAACGACGACGACTTATTCCGGGCGGACAGTGAACACTGGGCCGTTGGCGGGGGACGCGCTCGGTGCTTTGGCGAGTAATTAAAACGTGAGCGGAAAGATGAAGGACTTAAATTGAAAACGAGACCCTTCGGTGGGTTCATTTCTTGCTCGCCTTCGCCTTCGGTCGGCGCGAAAGGAGGACGATCCCGTTTGGGGTTTTTTTTTTGTTTTTTTCGTTGTTGCTGCTTGCCCCCGATTTTGTGATCCAGCGGCCGAGGCCGAATCCTGCCGCCTCCGCAGGACATGCGTGACAGTAATTATGTCGCTGTGCTATGTCGTTCACGGCCACGGCAAGATGGGATTGTGTTGAGTTCGTTTATTTTTTTTTTTGCCCCATTTTTGCTCAACCTGGCGTAAGGTTCGATACGGCGCTCGGGTTTTGGGCTTCTTTAAATTACTTCCAGAGGCTCTTCCCGCCGGATTCCGTACCGTATCACCCACACACGCACACATGTACAGCGCCCTTTTGATCACCCATGTACTCCCCCAGCGGCACACAAACAGAGATTAGTGTAGGTTTGCTTGCCGAAACATGTGTCGATTGCCGCACCATATTTGACACATGCACACACACATATACATGCTACACATACCTTAGAATGGGCGACCACACGCCGTTTGCTTTTCCCCTCCAAAAACGCGCCTCAACTTGGGGGGGTGTAAATACCACCCGGGTGTCGGTGAAAAGCGGAAAAGTTGCAAAGTCGCAAAGTCACGTAGCAAATCATGCAAGCAGTCGCAGTGCGTGCGTGTGTGTGTGTCTCTCTTTTGCGGTGCGTGGTGAAGTTTTACCGATACCGATTAGTGCTGGTTATGTTGTTTGGGGGAGGGGTAGGCGGGGGTGGGCGGACATGGTCTGGTGGATGAGAATAATTGGCATGTTTCAGATTTGATTCCGTGTTCGTGCTGGCTGCCAATAGGGGGGAGGTAAGGAGTTCCGTTTTTTTTTCTGTTCATTCGTTCGGCGCTGTGTTGGGAAAAGTTTGATTTTGCTAGCATTTAGACATTGAGGAAATGTGCAATAAATGCTCAAGGACACAATGTGCAAGAACAATAATTAGTGAAGCGTTAGTTTGTGTTTAATTCACAACGAAAAGTGTACTGTCTTTGGTCGAACAACACAGTTCAATGTTACGATTCAACTACAAGACGTAAATAAGAGCATTTCAACTGATAGCTGAGCTTCGCTCTTGTTACTATTGTGCTCTTAGAGCTGTTGTGGAACCTATCTCAATACTAGAACTGGCAGTATTATGTATTATTGATCCGATTTGGAACCAACGCTAGAGCTGAAACAAGTACATACGTTTTCATTAAGTTTTAAAACTCATATCGATTGCAACGCTTTCCAGGCACTGTTCTAGAGTCTTATGCGTGGTTAGGCAGTATTCTCGGAACGTTTTGTTATTCTGGAACCTAACGAATTCCTGCAACAGGTTAATCAAGTAGATGTGCACAGATTTTAGTGACAAAATAGTAACATTTTTTCCAAAATATTGATATTTTTACAGCAACAGTAATCTTTTTAATGGTACATTTACTAAAAACAAGATTTGCTTACTAGTGATGTGCTGTATGGAGCGCACCCACGACTCCGATCCGACTCCGACTATTGTAGGTTCGATTCCGACTCCGGCAAAATAGAACCACTAGATTCACCCGGAGTCGGAGTCGTTCGGAGTCGTCCGGAGTCGCCCGGAATCGGTTGGAGTCGTCCGGAGTCGTTCGTAGGCGTTCGGAGTCGTTCGGAGTCGTCCCGAATCGCCCGGAGTTGTCCGGATTTGGATTCGTCCGGAGCCGTTCGGAGTCGTCGGAGTCGTTAGGAGTCGTTCGGAGTCGTTTGGAGTCGTCGGAGTCGTCCGGAGTCGTCCGGAGTCGTTCGGAGTCGTTTGGAGTCGTCCCGAGTCGTCCGGAGTCGTCCGGAGTCGGAGTCGTCCGGAGTCGTCCGGAGTCGGAGTCGTTCGGAGTCGTCGGAGTCGTTCGGAGTCGTCCGGAGTCGTTCGGAGGCGTTTGGAGTCGCCCGGAGTCGTCCCGAGTCGTCCGGAGTTGTCCGGAGTTGGAGTCGTTCGGAGTCGTTCGGAGTCGTTTGGAGTCGTCGGAGTCGTTCGGAGTCGTCCGGAGTCGTTCGGAGGCGTTCGGAGTAGTTCGACTCCAGACGACTCCGGACGACTCCGACTACGAACAACTCAAAACGACTCCGAACGACTCCAAGCGACTCTGACTCCGTCGACTCGGACAACTCCGGACGACTCCAACCGATTCCGGGCGACTCCGGACGACTCAGATGACTCCGGACCACTCCGAACGACTCCTAACGACTCCGGACGCCTCCGAACGACTCCGGATGACTCCGACTCCGAACGAATCTGAACGACTCCGAACGTCTCCGACGACTCCGAACGACTCCGAACGACTCCGGACGACTCCAACTCCGGACAACTCCGGACGACTCGGGACGACTCCGAATGACTCCGAACGACTCCGGACGACTCCTAACGACTCCGACGACTCCAAACGACTCCGAACGTCTCCGGACGACTCCATCTCCGGACGACTCGAGATGACTCCGGACGACTCCGGACGACTCCGAACGACTCCGAACAACTCCGGACGACTCCAACTCCGGACAACTCCGGACGACTCGGGACGACTCCGAACGACTCCGAACGACTCCGAACGACTCCGAACGACTCCGAACGACTCCGGACGACTCCGTACGACTCCGACGACTCCGAACGATTCCGAACGTCTCCGGACGTCTCCAACTCCAGACAACTCCGGACGAATCGGGACGACTCCGGGCGACTCCGGGCGACTCCAAACGACTCCGAACGACTCCGAACGACTCCAACTCCGGACAACTCCGGACGACTCGGGACGACTCCGGACAACTCCGGACGACTCGGGACGACTCCGAACGACTCTGGTGACTCGGGACGACTCCGAACGACTCCGAACGACTCCGGACGACTCCGACTCCGGGCGATTCCGGACGACTCTGGACGACTCCGGGCTTTTTCGGACGATTCCAAACGACTCCGGATATTGCAGCGCGAACCTACCTTTCGGAGTGGATTCCGAATTTATCGGAGTCGGATCGGAGTCGACCCCGGATTTTTGCCAACTTTACCCATCACTATTCCTTACATTGCGTGAGACTCTTCAACATGAGCCAATTGAACAACCGGTATGTGTTTTAACGGCCGATCAAAGCAGGTGGTCGTTTAGTGCAGTGCCATACGAGAGGATGTTACGACGCGAAGGGTGTTAGTTCAAATCTTACTTCGAGCGAATTTCAATTTTAACCAAAAATAATTTAAGGATGTAAATTTGAAACATGTAATTCTCAAACTACACAAACACCTCCTTGAAGATTCGACTAGCAAACATTTTGAAACTATACTACTCCAAGTCAGTAGTATTTTCATGCTCTGGAAATGCAATTGAAATTTGAAAAACTATTTTAAAATAATCGTTGCGAGGAAAAACTATTACGGAAACGTTTTGTTGACAAATTTATCGACCATTTCGCAAAGCTTTGGTCTGAAATTGCTCTGCTCAGTCCATTCCCAGTGTTGGTTTATTGCTTCGGGATGCGAAATGAAACACTAAACGAAATGGCAACTTAGCTGTTCGCCCGGAAGCAATGATTCTGATATCGCGCCCCGATACCGCTGTGCCGTGCCGTGCGTCCTTCCTAATATACTACTTTTTTATTTCGTAACAAAGAAATGGGAGGAAAAAAATAATAAAAAATAATCATAAGGAAGCGAGCAAACCAGACGGCAAGGCTTTCGGTGCACAGTTTTGAGCAAATCATTCTCCCCCGCGAAACCTGGCGACTAGTGGACAGCCGCAGATGGGATCTGTCTGTCAGCGTTACTGTCAAACAGTTCTCACTTCAATTACACGACACAGCGCGAGCAACAACTGCCCTTCCGTGCTCTGACCCACACCCTCCTATCTCTGTCTTACATTTTCCACGAACTCGGCAAGCGGAATGATGATGCTGTCGATAATTTTTCACAAACGTCGCGCCATTTTCACGTCTCAAAGCTGGGAGCCGTGGGCGAGGGTGAAACATTTGACTACTTCCTCCAGCAAGCGTGTGTATTCTTCCCGCAGCACATTTTGCGGGGCCCATCGCATGCAAACGAAACATGCTTTCCGGTGGTTTGATAATGTTGCCGGCGCTGGTGCTTTGTTTTCTCCTTTCGCGCTCAGGGTGCCAGATTTTTGGTCCGCCGGGATCTGTTCGCCCTTTGCCTGCGCTCGCCGTTACGTGAATGCAAAACCGTGCGGCAGATAATTTTTCGGAACATTCGTTCAATCATCGTCAGAGTGCTTTTTTGGTTTGGGTTTGCTGCTTCCAGCTAAACGGAAATCGTCTTAAAAATTTGATGGTTGTTCCGGGAAACTTTACCGCGCGCTCCTGCACGGACAAAGGCCGGACGGCAGTAAGTCGTAATTTTAATTTGCCCCAGTTCCAGTTCAGCAGGGCGTTAAATCACTGCACGTGGGCGAGCTTTAACATTGACCGGAACCTTTGGTGCGTTGTTTGTTTTGAGTGATGGTTTGAAAGTAATCAAATGTGTTGGAATTACAATATTCTGTTTCAAAGTATTTCAATACCGAGCAATTTCCATTAGCTCTGCTTTTGCAATGCAGGTTAAAAAATCCTGAACAGCAGCGCTACGAACCATTGGAGGTCACAAAAGGCCTTCCAGTGAAGGTTACCACTTTACCGCCGGAAAAGGTACAGCCACGGGATGGTAGTAGACATTCCCATCAATTGAATACCACCGGGGGCCTCACCCAACAGAATCTGTGTGCGTCCGAAGGCATCTCTGGACCGGCTGGACGTGCTCTTAATCGTCCATTGAAACACACCGAGCACATGCGAAAATTGTATTAGTTTCCTCGGAAGAGCTTTTTGAGATCATTGAGAAATGTGCTCCACATGGCGTTTCAGCAAGCAGTGCTTATTCTGTAGAAATTGTGGCAGGGATTAGACTTCCCAGCTGTCTGAAAGGGGCATGCATTGTAACAGAAGGATCTAGGAGCGATTCAGCTACAGCTTACAGTATGAGCTGGTGGTGACTAGAGCTATACAACAGGCTTGAGAGATCGAAAGCGCAAATCATCCGCGAAGGATAATCGGAGAGTCAAAATACAAAATCACTTCAAATTAAAATATAGATCATTACCCGATAAATGATCCACTGGACGACTCATAGAGGGCCCAATATTCAGACGGTACGAAAGTACATTACATCAAATCCAAATCGATAGCTTCTTCATTCCAGAAAACCTATATCAATGTTTGGAATCTCTCAGAATCTTTTGAGGAATTAGATACGCACGTTTATTTTATACCGATTGAGTAATAAGAATTTGCCACTAAATATTCTTCTAAACCTTGAGGACCAGGTGCTCCACATCCTGACGTCTTCTTGAAGTTATGTGTCTTTCGAAGGAATGCACTAATGAAATTGATCATTGGGAATTTCTACTGCGTAATGGTACGGATAAGTAAGTAATGATACGTTCAGCACAATTGCACACTTGGAGCCTAATCCTGAAGAGTTCCAATAACTGTACTTGTTTTATTTCATCCAAGAGATGCCTTAACTTGACCAGTGCAACAAGCAGAAACATTCTGAATCTTCTAATTTCTGTCAAACCTTGTTTGCTCTAGTTTCAGAGCAATCGGATACACAATTCTAACCTTTTTCTCATTAAGTAGGGGTTTTGCTCTTAAATATCTGAAAAAATAAGCATTGAAACAGTACCTTAGGGCATATAATCCAATGTTATATCTAAGATCTTGTGCTACTCTGAAACAAAAAAACTTAGAAACCAAGGGCTATCCCTTTGAGATGAACGCTTACTATAAGCAGGACACAGAACTTGATTGATAATTGCTACAAATCGCATTGATTCGGTCCAGCACAGCTCATATCGGCATTTCGAAAGCCTCCCCAAAAGCTGATGAAGACTAGCGCACGCACCTTACATTGTATTGTTCTCGCTCAGCAAAAAAAAAAAAGCAAAGCCCCATCTACCCCAGAGATTGCTCCAATAATCCGATGAGCTTACTTGTACTTTATTATCTAATTTTGAGCACACAACACTGCACCTTGGAATGCTTGCGCACCGACAACCAGTGCGACAAGGGCTGCTCCCGCTGCAAACCGGTTCATTTGTGTCGAGTCATGCACTTGCTCATGCTGATTTTAAAGTACCCGGGATTGAGTTAGGAGAGCAGCGAGAGAGCAGCGAGGTAGGCGAAGATTCAATCCAAATACCGCACAATGCAACACACCGGGACGGGCGGCAGGAGGCCGAGGCATGATGACACAATTGGTTGCAGCGCCGGAGCGCATCGTCATCGTCTTCTTTGCGCACCCCCATCACTCGTAGCTGGATTCTTTTGCAGTGCTGCATTTGATTTTGTTATATTTCTCCCAAACGCCCCTGCCCTGCTCCGTCCGCCGGGCTTAATTATGGTAGCAGCGGCCCGCCCGCGCCTCCCGTAGGCAGCCGGAGGCCACACAATTCTCACCTCACCTCGGCCTGGGGAAGGATATACTTAATCTCCATTGAGGTGAATTAGTTGTAATCAAAGAACCCGGCCAACCGGCCCAGAAATTACTCTTAATTTTCCAAATCATGCTGGCCGGGCGAAGCGTGGCACAGGACGAACCGGCACACTCGGGGCCAGCTCGAGAGCGTAGACGTAAAGGGACGAGAGGCAGGTTTGTCGTTGCAGATACGGCACGTCCTGGCGCCTGCACAAGGGTTGTTGTGCGCCGCCCTGTGTCTGTGATTGGTTTTTCTGCCCCGCAATCGGGGCCTTGCAATCGGTGTGCAGCCGGCGTTGGCGTTGGGCCGGGCTGGATGTATTTCAATTGATGA
Source organism: Anopheles merus (assembly GCF_017562075.2). Classification (NCBI taxonomy): domain Eukaryota; kingdom Metazoa; phylum Arthropoda; class Insecta; order Diptera; family Culicidae; genus Anopheles; species Anopheles merus. Next base: position 3,796,315 of record NC_054081.1, on the reverse strand, counting down.
AAATTGCCCTTCCCCCTCCCCCCCACCTCTACCGCGACGGGGCGGGCAAGAGCATTGCAAAAACGGAATTGTTTTTCGCTTCTGTGTTTTCTTCTAAAGAGCCTGTTAGTGGGTACCTCCGAGTTTTGTGCCTCCGAGTTTCATCATTTTTCGGGATGCAATTTTTGGGCTGTGGAGGAGGGGGTAAGGGAGGAGATACTGCTCCCGGTTTCTAACGAAATTCTATTATCTTGGTTTTATTTACCTTTTTTTTTGTTTTGTTCGCACAGCCAAAGGTAAAGATTGCGATACGAACGATCCGCCACAGGGCGCTTGGTTGGCTGCGCCAGGAGTCGAACACAAACTATCCGGCCAGAAGCGAAACATAAATACACACTCACACAAACTTTTGCGCTCTCTCTCTCTCTCTCTCTCTCTCCTTCTCTCTTTCTCTCTCTCTCTCTCTCTTACTCTCACTCGCTAACTCTATACTGAAATGAGAAAAAGATTTACAAAACGCAGCGCACAAACTTCGACGCTCACCTTTCGTTCCGCAAGTTTTCGCAAAAGGCAAAACTTTCCCCCCCTTTTCCATCCACCCATGCTTCCCAATATGGTGGGAGGGTGGGACTTCAGCAATTCCGAATCTTAACGAGGAAAGATGGCGTCGGGTAATGGGGAAGGGCGGACGGCTAGGGTGGCGAGCGAACGATTTTTGTGAAAGATGCAAAGCACTGAATTGCATCTGCAATGCGGGAGAGCTTGTGTTTCCTCATCAAAAAGGTATAACCATAATCTAACCTTGTGAAAATAATGCTCTAAGCTCACCCTTCGCCTTTATGCGCACACACACACACACGGTTGGCACTCTGTCAGGTACGCACACACTCACAGAGAGAGAGAGCGATTCAAACACGGTTCCATTCGCCTCGGTTTTTAGATAAATAGAATGAGCGCTGAGGAGGGGCGAAAGGGGGTTCCTCAAGTCGATGCACTTTTACCCCATTCTGCATACGCCGCCTCCGTTTGCGCCAATCTCGTGCTCGTGATCATGCCTTGCCTCGGTAAAGTTCATCCTGATGAGGTCCTGCACGGGGCGGGCGAGAAGCGAGAGATGGGTGGGCAGGCATTGGCATTGAGGAAGCTGCACCATCTAACGCATACACGGCACACGGTGGCGGTGTTGCACCGGTTGTGTATGCTCCATTAATACTTCACTCACCCTCCCGTTCTCTCCCTCGCTTCCCAGCCACTCTCGCCATGTGCTGCCGGATTCAATTATACAAATTTCAGGTGAATTTAATTCATTTAAATTTCCTCCCATCTCCTCGCAAGGAGCCTCCATCGGCTCTAAGCTCCTCTGTCTTCATGCACTCCCAGCTCACCGTTGCCTCAGACATTCTGTTAGCATAAGTGTGTGTGTGTGTGTGTGTGTGTGTGTTTGGCTTTGGTACAAGTTGGTACCTCTTGCGGAACGGTTTCGGAGCTTTCTAGTGGATTCGTAACATTAAAAAAATGCACTCACACACACACACAACAAACTCCACCCACGTCCATTTCCCCCCCCCCCCCCGAAAAGTCCCGCAAACAAACCCGGCCCTGCAAGTGTTGCCAGTGTTGCACCCCCGTACACCACAACAACCTGGGAAATGACTCGCCGTACCGTACGTTTTCGCTGTCCGGTTGCTGAAGGTGAAGGGCAAATACTATCGGGCGGCAAATATTTCCACTCGACTCGAAAATTAATACATAAACGTTGGATGCTGCCTGCTACTGCGTCGCTAGTGCTTGCCGGGCAGGAGTGCACGGCAAATGAAGTCAATTTACCGGGAAGCGTTACGTGTTTTGACCTAGGCAGGTTAAACTGTGACTTTTTGCGCGTGTAACATTGCTCACAGGATCCGGTGCTGTTGGATCACTTTACTTTATTGCCATCGTTCATTGTGATGTAACGCTGTAAAGTAAGGTACGTCTTTATGGCAACTTCTTAGAATTACTAGTTGGATATTTTCATTAGACAGAATTCTCAGCAAATGAAAACAATTAGAAAATACAACAAGAAAACAAGAATATCTCTCTCTTTTTCTCTTTGTTTCTCCCCCCCTCTCTCTTTCTCTCTCTCTCTTCTCTATTCATCGTGTTGCATTGTTTATTTTTATATTCTACTCATTCGAAGAAAGCTTCGAAACTTTCGTTAATTAAATATTTTGCTGGAAGATCAAGGCTTCGCTAGGTTTTGGAGTGCCTTAATCTTCTAAGTTACCCGCACTATCAAAAACCTTCCTGGAGGGATTGTTGGTATGGTGTTTGTAAATCAATTTAGTTACATTAATACACAACATTCACAGTGTTCTCCAAAGAGATGGACCTTTGTGTTTTGGGAGTACGAATTGAGATTTTTTGACAGATGGTATCTTCATTGAACAGCATCACCCTATGTAGATTAAGATAACGGCATGGATGAGTATAGAATGAACCTTAATAGTATCGCAAGATGAGCTATATTGGATGAATTAACGTCTAAGTTACGGATGCCTTTGAGTCAAGAAGTATGTTCAAATTTATAGAAATTGTCTTTAATTTAAGTAGATTCGTGGAGGATCTGATAGAATTTTGAAGATTCATGCACAGCGAATGAATTCTTGTGTTCTTTTTCTGCTATTCTAATGGACTGAGACGCTATCTTCTTCTTCTTCTTCTTATTCTTATTCTTATTCTTCTTCTATTTGGCGTAACGTCCTACGCGGACATGGCGCCCTATACAGGCTTTCGAGACTTAATGCATTACCACGTAGCCAGATAGTCAATCCTTGCTACGGGGGGACGATTCATTCTGGGCTTGAACCCATGACGGTCATGTTATTGCGCCGTTCGAGTTGACGACTGTACCACGGGAGCGCCCCAGTCGCTTCACCTAATGAGAAGCTATGGTAGGTCCATATTGAAAGAGCTAGAATGTCTTCAGCAGGACATAAGCAGACATAAGCCAAGACAATAAACGTAGCTCTAGTTATGTGCAATACATCCTCAAGGACACCAAGTCATCATTCCAATGTCGAGTACAATCTTAGATCCTATCAATTTTTAATAGACGAACTGTTCTGACGCATGAGACAATTTTGGAGTATTTCAGAGTTCAAAAGCTGATTAAAAAGACGAAAAACTTTAATGGAGCTCCAGAGATCCCAAATTGACTCTGATCATCATTTCAACAACCAAGTTCTGGTATCTTCTAGAAAAAAGACTAATGCTCTCGCCCCCCTTCAAAGTCACTTCCACCATTGATGAGGAAAATTCCTGCTGATCTATTTTATAACTTTAAACAACCTGGGCACGAAAAAAAATGGTGACCTTTGTCTCGCGCACTCAAATCTCAAGGTAACCTTCTGCATGATCCGCTCGAAGCTATCGGGCAAACGGAAGCTCTCCCCGGAGGTGCGCACCCCGTTTTCCGGCTCAGCTCGCGCAAAGGGCTGTCATCACTTCACAGGACGCGAACGGGTTCCAGTTCGACCACCAATTTCGAGCGATCGGCTGCCCTGCCTGATCCAGCCGTGCGCTGGGGTACCAGCGCCTTAAGCCGCTTAAGACGCGCACAGCTCCGCCGTATCCAGTGCGTTCCGAGGCTGATTGGATTGTAGCGAGCAGTTGTAAAACCGAGCCGAATCCACGCCGGCGATGGGCATGTAAAACGTTTACAACACATACGCGCCCTTGATTGATCGTTTGTTTGTTGGTTTGTTGTATTTTTTTTTCTCCACCGCACAAAGCGTTCCCAAAAATACGGCCCCATCGATCGGTCGCGGACGGAGACGGAAGAGATCAATAAGCCGTAAGCTACCGTGGAATGTGCGGCGCTGTCGGTTGGTTGGAGCGGGATCGACCCTTTGGGATACCAATTAAGGTCTGGCGAGGGTGAGCGTCGGTCGGTGCAGGAACTTGACATCATAATCTGGAGCTTCCAAATTGGAACCGACAACTCAATTTCGGGAAAGAAGCAATCGAATTGTTCGGTCCGATCTGGCGGCTGGGCACGGGAAAGCAGCTACCGTAGCACCCGGATCCAAACGGTCAACCGGTGTCTGCGACAGGTGAGTGGCTTGCCGGACCGCCGCTGCTAATCAGTACCATTCTAGCTGTCATAAAAGTGGACATAAAAATAAATCTCCCATCGGTAGCAGATCCAATCCATTACGCGCCCGGTTGCAGTTGCAACAGGGCGGCGCGTGGGGCTGATTAACACATTCCTACTGCAAACCTTATTTACGCATTACCGCTGCATAGCGGGGCTCGCGAAGACGACCCGCGCCAACCTCGGACGGGTGTTTAATGTGGGCAATTTGCATAAATTTATGGCACAGCTCCGTTGCGCCCGCCCGTACGCCTGCTAGGTGGCTATGGGCGCAGTTAATTGCCCCGAGTGCAAAGAAAGAAGCACTCGCGGCGCTGCACACGCACGCACGGTAACGAGATGTAGCGACCGGTGGGGGTATATCAACAAAATCGAAATATTATTGCCACATGATTGGCAATTCCCGGGACTTGGGGGATTTAAGAAGTAAATCGGAGGAACAGCCGAGCGAGAAAGAGAGAGAGTGGAAAGACACAAGAAGCTGTTATGGCGGCCATAAACCCGGGTGCCGTCAGGCAGGCGCCCGTCAGGATCTGCTTCTATGCCGCGTCGCTACCAGCGCTACAAAGTCGCAAAACAAGTGCGCTTCGGCGGGCACAGCTCAGCACATGGCTCGGAATCCCTAACGACGGTTCTGAAAGTATGCTAATCAGCCTCACCGGGGACAGGGCACACACACACGCTCGCCAAGGGCGATTGGCAGCGGCGTGCAAGCCGATTTCGCTTCGGGGCAAACGGCCAGGCTCCCCATGCGCATAATCTCCGGACAAAATAGATCACGGTTTTGCTTAATTCATGTCGAGTGTTGGCTGTTGTCGCTGTTACTGGTGCTGCTTCGGCTGTAGTGTGTTGCGTCGCTCCACCGTCCAAGGCAATCTTGAGTAGTGGCCAGCTGAGCCGCGAGGTTTCGTCGCCCACGGCTCGTTGGAGTCTTTTTTGGATTTTTTTTTCGTGCTTTGAAGATGCTCTAGAGAGACCGCGTGGTAGTTATGTTTTTTTTTCATTCTTTCTTGTGGAGTGCGGTTGAAGACCTTCGTTAGGCACGGCGTGGTGCTCTTCACTTTCCAATAGATCACTTCCCGCTGGTTTGCGATAAAATTGAATTCCTGAGCGATCTCTGATACGTCCGGCATTGCGGCGCGCGCGTACGATTTTGGGGCGTTGGAGATTTCTATTTCGCACAGAAGAAAAAACACTCACACAGATACACCCTAAACCCCTCATCTAAATTCTCTACAGCTTGTGGTGAACTCGACAACAAAACAACGACAAAAAACGTCAACGGGCGCGCGACAACGACGACGAAACCTCGGAGCCCTTAATCCGGGGTTTTACACGGCGTTCGCGTGGCATTCGCGCCCGCTATCGCCGGCGTATATTATTAACGAGCCCGCGCCGCGCACGCCGCTGCTAAATTGCTTTTTATCAGCTGAGGTTGCTCCTCAGATACAACAAAAAAAAAAAAAATACAAACAAACAAAGGGAAATCAGCGCTAACGACTCCCAAGCGGCGCGCGCTTCTGCTGACCGTGGTGTTGGGTTTGGAAAGTCGCCTCAACCCATGGATCCTCAGGTGCTGCGTCTGCAGGAAGCGTCCGCCGAAGTCTCTCGATCTCATCGCTGCACAGGCAAAAAGGGACGCAAAGTACGGCGTGCGTATGATAATGAGTCAAAACTTGAAGACAGTTTGCTAGGCCCTCCGGCCCCGTCAAGAGGACACACACACATCAGTGCGTTAAGCAGGCGCTACACACACACACAGGCGCGCGCACGGTTTAGGTCAAGGTGTTCGATCGAGTTTGGGGCGCGTGGGCGGAAGGCACCAATATTAATGGAGCTCACTAGCAGGCAGCAACACACGACCCGCTCGAAGCCATTTTGTGTGGCGCTGTAGTGCGAGATCGTGCTATAAAGTGTGAGAGAGACAGAGAGCGAGACAGAGCGTGTGTGCGGTGTGAGTCTGCAGGCTTCTGAGGCGTCTCGGTGCCACGGAGGTCGGCGTCGGCGACGCTAACGAACGTTTGGATATTTGTTTTTTAGCGCCGTTTGACCATTATTGCTATATATATATGCTGCCCATGCGCCCGAGACGGAATGATGGTGGTAGTGCGGCGAGCCGCCGCCGCTAATTTATTCAGCGCGACCGAGTATCGCCGTCGTCCGTCAGTCGCCATCGCGCGTCCATTCGGTGGAGCGTCAATGTTGTGCTCCCCCCTTCCGTGCAAAGCCTGTTAATGCTATAGACCCGCTTTGTGCCAGCCAAGTTTTATCATCTCCGAAAGGTAAACATCCATCCACAAACGTTTGCCGCAGCGGTAGTCGTCGTCCGCAGTCCAACACTTCAACTTTAAACTCGCCGTCCAATTGCGGTATCGGTGCTAATCGTTTATGAGGCTGCAATTATACAAACTGCTGCGACAAAACGGATTGGCTTTTATGGGCCCCTTAAAGCGGTGCAGCGTTACTTCTGTGCGGGCCTGCGAACCACACACACACACAGCAACGCGACTAATTGAACGGTTACTATCGACTTCCTCAGCTGGAGTCAGATGGCAACCTCGCCGAGGCTGAGAGCGGTGTGTAATGAGATGCTAAAAGCGAAACTACATCCAAAATGCATACGGAGAAAATTAACCCAGTGGATGGCGGTTCGGTTTAGGGATGCCGCCGATCGGTACTGCCCGATAACAGGGCCACGATTTGGGTCCTCTTTATAAATATATACGTATATTAAAAAAAAAACCCGCCAGCTTCCATTTTGCCGTTCGCGTGCCGCGCAGTAAGATTTATCTGTCTGCTGCGCAGCCTCGCCTCGTTGTGGTGTGAGCTGGCAGGTGTGCTCGGTATTCGTTTTGCACCTACCGGCAATCTGATCGCAGAGAGCGAAATTACGAAGGTGTAAGTGTGCGTTGTAGGTCGATCGGTACAGACAGTGAACGCACACACCGCGCATACCGTGCACCGTTTGCGCTCACTTGTGTCGCTGCTCGGATCGGGCCCGAATCATCAGCGCGCCCGCTCGGGATGGTAATTCCTCGGCCCGAGGCCCAATCCGAGCGCACAAACACAGCCGCTGCTATAAATTAGGGCTTTTTATGTGATTTCTTGTGCGCGTTTTGCGAAGGATACGATCGGTACTCTCGGCGACCGGCAGATTCGCTGCCTGTTGCCCTTAATTCAGCTGGTTGTTTTGTTACGGCTGTTGTTGTTGCCGGTGTAGTGATTATCTGCTGGAAACTTTTTTATTGCGACCCCGCTGGGTTGTGCGTGGCGATATAAGAATAGAGCGTTCTTGGTGATTGTGCCATTTGGCGGCTCAATAAGAAGCGCCCTCTATATAACTTTATTTAGCAGAAGATTACCAACTGTCTACACCTTCAATCATCTCTGCAGTCGCGTGTGTGTGTGCGTGTTTTTGTATCCGCTTGTGTTTGACAGCTCCCAATAAACCCGTAAACAAGTGTAGCATTTGCCAATGGCCGCCAAGATTTCAACTTTTTTTTTGTTATCCCCTGCGGCTAAATCACGCACCCCTGCCCGGGGGTGCCTAAATCTTCTGCCAAAATAGCCCGCACCACCGACCGTAAAAATTAAAGTTATGCCAGGCAAACGGGGGCCGACCCGGACCGGCGCATCCACCACCCAACGCAAACAGCTGTCAAAAGTCAAAACAAATAGAAAACCGGCTGCGGCGGGTGTGTGCGTGTGTGTGCTTGAGCGCGCGCGCGCGCTCGCTCTCGCCAATCGAAATAATCCGCTGATAAGATCTTTCGACCATAAATAATAATTTACGATCATCTTTTTTCTCTATCTATCTCTCTCTCTCTTTCTCACACACCGTTCCCTCCACTTACACTGGACGGTCGGTCGGCTGGATGTCATAAAGGCCGGAGTCCCCGCAACGCGTACAAATTCAGAGTTTCTTGCAAAAAGCGGGGCGCACGCCTTGCGCTTTTAATATTCGCGCGGTTTATGGTAATATTTTTAATAATTTTACTACCCGGTCCGGTTAACATTTTTTATGGGAGTTCAGCTTGGTGCGGCCGTGCACTGGTTCTGGGTTAAAAACCGAACCGGAGAGTGGAAGAAGATAGATATTTGCTGGCACCTGGGGAGGCAAACACACACAAAAAAGCAACAACCGCCAACAGATCATCCTGGTTGGGCGCCTGTTTTATTTTGTTTTTATTTCATATTTTTAACCAAAACACACACACACACACACACACACACACACACCACACACACACACACCACACACACACACACACACACACACACACACACACACACACACACACACACACACACACACACACACACACACACACACTGAGGAATGTGGCGTTCGGTGCTTCAAAATTAAGACGTCCCCGTGCCGGTAACAGGCAGTCAACTGGGCAGGACGACGCCTTTCGCCCGGGACCTTCATCGGCCGGCTGGGTGATCGCATTAATAAGCACACCAAACGACCGCCGGAGAAGGTCTCACTAAAAAAAAAAAAAAAAAAAAAAAAAAAAATAGGGGGAATCCATTGAAACCTCAAAGTTTGAATCCTGTTGAAGGCGACGGGCTCGAACGATGTGTTCCGGCAGTAGTGATAATTGAGCTTACTTGAGAGCGGACTTGCCAGTGTCACACAGTTGCTGTGGACCTCATCTGCTCGCAAGCAAAAAAAAAAAAAAAGAAACGTCTGCCATCCTCCACACTTTCCATCTCGAGCCAGGCCGGAGAGTGCCGGAGCAGACTTTTCCGAGTGTTATTAATAAAACTTTCACCAACCGACGAGGTTTCGGAAATTGTACTTTGTGCCAGAGCAGCCACAGGAGTGAGCAGAAGCAAAAAAAAAAAAAAAGCACACACACAAAATAAACGACTAGCAGCGGGAACACAATGAGCCGAAATCCTTCGCCCGGAAGTGTGCCACAATAGTCAATCGTATTATGCGAGCTTGCCCGGTTTAAGTACTCCCGTAAGCGTCGCATTTTCTGCCCGGGAATGTCTTTCTGCGTTGTTTCGGTGGCGGTTTTCTTTGTTTTTTTTTTTCTGTGAGAGTGAGCTTCGCATCGCCCCGGAAAGCTCCTGGTTAGCGAAATGAGTAGCACTGCCTGCAGTCGCACGGCCCGGGACAAGAGGGAGGGGTGTAGTAGTGTCACCTAGCGGCACTTGTTCGAAGAATGTTCGGCCCCGCGCCGCCCGGAAAAGATCATGGGAAGAAATAAAATGAGGCATCCTGTTGAATAGCGTAAGTACAACTTTATTGCTTCTTTATTTAGTGTGCCTGTATGTGTGTGTGTGTCTAAGTGACGGAAATGTGCAAGCGGAAAAAATAATGATAATGTGAACGGAAATAAAACAAAACCGAGGGAAAAGAGAGAGAGAGTGAGAGAGAAGCAGAGAGACGAGATGCAGTAGAACAGCCGGAAAAGTAATACAAAGCCAAGAGAAATCACAAGAACAAAGGAAGAACACAATAAAAACGCATACACACACACGCACGTGCACAGTGGACGGCAAGCAGGAAGTAGTAGAAGATAGTAGAGTGCAAGAGAAAGAGAGATGGAGAGAGAATATGAGAGCGAACAAGCAAGAATATAAAAAAAGACTTGCTAACAAGAGGGAGCAAAGGCAGCAAAAGTTCCTAGTTTTCGAGCTTGCACGAGTAAGCTGCGGCTAAACTCCATAATAACCCCGGAAAAACTTTCGCCCCAAATGTGACGGTGGTACTTGTACGCGTGTATGTGTGTGTGTGTGTGTGTGTGTGTAGTTTTCTCTCTTCATACCCAGACGCTCAGGAACGAATTTCGTGGGGAGAAAGTACGATTGGACATTATTTTACTTTCATCGCAGCCCTGCAAGTCTCCATGTGTGTGTTCTGTTAAGAAGCACCATCCGTGTGCCATCTCCATGCATGTGTGTGTGTGTGTGTTTAGTTTTCCATTTCACCGCATTTTCACTGCGTGCTGCTTTTGGCTGGTAGTTTTGGGCGTACAGTTTTATTCCCGTGTCCGAACTCGTCGTAATAACGAGACGGGGCAATCACGCTGATTTGCCATCGCACAGGGGACTGATCTTGCGTTCGGCCGCCGCGTGAGATCGATTCCTGCGTCGCCGGAACCACGCGGCGGTATATATCATAATTACGGTTTTATGGGACATGATTTTCCGGCGGGTTTTTTGTTTTTCTTCCCCCCCCCCCATTATTTTATGGCCCTGTCGGACATTTTGATGTGGTGGCCGAATTGATCACCGGGCCAGCTGCTGCAGCTCACTGGTGATGTTTTCTGTGAGCGAACGGCACACACCAGGATGCTGTCGGGACGCGAAATTTTAACGACACTTTCTGGCGCGGGCTTGCGGGGCTGCTGCAGTTTTCGGGATGGCGGGATTGATTATCGCCCGGGCAGTGATTAGAGCCCACTGGCGGATTGGCAAGATTTGGCTGCTTTTCGGGCAACAAGTGTTGCGGTTGTTTCGGGGAGTTGGTGTTTAAATAAAAAAAAACTGTTGCCCACGCTGCCCATGCAGGCGCTTATGCCGCTTTGGGTCGTTTTAAGAACTTCCAGCGCACACTGTTTGCTTTTATTGCGCCAGAGTTTCGTTCCCATAAAAGCTCCCGCCATAATAGGCTTCTGCACCTTTTGCACCCGCACGGCACGGTGATTTATTCCTGTAAATGTCAAGTAACGATAAATATTGCGCGAGTGCCGCGCCTGACGTAATTGAACGCAATCAGAATCGATAAAAGACACGGCCTTGTTTTGTGAGCCTGCACCGTAGTACGCAAAACCAAACGAACGGGTTGAGTAAAGTAAAAAAACGAAAGCAACACGGGCACTACGCCCCCTCGTCAGCAAAAACCCAACGCTTCGATTGATTATGTGCAATGCAATATCTTGCCTGGGAGAAATGTGTATTCTTTTTTTTTGTTTTTTGCTTTTGGGGCTTCCTTTCCTTCTCCATTTCCCGGGGCGCTAGTAATCCCGGAAAACTGCAAGCTGCATCGTAAAGCTGCCGGCGAAGCGCACAATCGGATAACTTGATTTGCTGCTAGCGCGGTTGTCATGCTAATAAGCAGTGGCAGGACGCGCGCGCTAGCGCTGATGGCAAAGCAATAACAGCAACAACCAACAAAAAGAAGAAGAAGAAGAAGAAGAGAGAAGGACATACAACGGGAACAAAGGGAAGGCAAAACAAATTGCAGCTTCTTTGTGGTTATTCCGATCCAAAAACTAACAGCACTGACAGCACAAAACAACACACAGAAAAAAAAGAAAGCAGCACAGAAAACGGAAACCCACTATCCCCCCCCAGGAACCGAAACCCCGTGGAAGTACATAATCCCAATACTCGCCTTTCGTCTCTTGCCAAGCTCAAAATGGCTACAAAAAAAAGCACACACACACACCCAAAAAAGGAAGAAAAAAAGCATAGACACTCAGCTCTCAGTGCGTGCACGAAATAAATTAATTTATGAATCTTTTCCCGATTGCTCGGCGCAAATGCAAATTTCGCTACTGTACGCACACACACACACACACACGCGTACCGGTATTGTGATCTACGGGGTGCGAAGGGGGTGGTTAGAGGACCAGCAGAGGACGGTTTGCATATTATGGAAAGCAGTTGCAAAAATGGTGTGCGGCTGTGGACATTTCCCACGATTCCTGGGGAGAGGAAGGGGTTCGAACGCTGGCAAACAGGGGTGACGAATGGGGTCAATCCCTGCGGCCAGAGGGTAGGAAAATATTACTATTATCGCAACAAAACAATCGCGACCACCGTCACCTGTGTGGCGGGGAGCGATGAAACCGTGACCACTTTGCAAACCTCCCCGCACTTACCTGTTTTCCACCAGAGATAGGGGAGGTTGGGGGGGGGGGGGAGGGCTTTGTGGGTGAAGTAATTTATGCGTTGTGTGTGCGTGTGTGTGTGTGTGTGTGTGTGTGTGTGTCACATGGATCGAAAAGAAGCAACATGAATGCGGCAGGATGAGAATGCATTCCAGGTCCTGCTCGGCATGTCGATCACATACACCGATGGATGTTTTTATTTTTCACTTTTTTTTCCTTTTTTTTTTTGGTTGCTGTGAGAATGGTGTGGGACTAGGTGATAGAGGGAGTGTGGGGTTTTTTTTTGTTTCGTTCAATCCAAATTTGAGTTTGTTTTATCGTGGGGGTGTAAGAAAAACAATTGTTTCGTTAGCGGAAACTCGACGGAGAACGTGCTGCAAGGTCCACGAAGGCTTTGGGTTCGCTTGGGTTTCGGTGACAATTAATGATTAATTTTGCCGACTGTGGGCGGAACCTATCAGAAGCAAATTGGAAAGTTTTTTTGCTGCCAAGCTATGTCAGCTGGTGAATGGTAGGATGTTGGTGATGCTGCTGCTGACTATCTTTTTGTGTGAAAGTAGTTTAGGATTGGGTCATCAGACCAGAATCAGATCATCAGCATCAGATCATCAGACTAGAATGGCAGGATACGCTTCAATTTATTGACTTTGCGGATGACATCGACATCATCGGCAGGACAACAGCGAAGGTGTGTGAGGCGTTCACCCAACTCAAACGCGAAGCAGCAAGAATTGGATTGAGAATAAATGCGACGAAGATGAAGTACCTGCTTGCTGGAGACTCAGACCATCTGGGAAGCAGTGTATTAGTTGACGGCGACAAGCGAAAGGTAGTAAAGGAGTTCTACTACCTTGGGCCGGTTCTTACTGCGGACAACGATATCAGCAGCGAAATCCGAAGTCGCATTGTGCAGGGGAGTCGTGGATAACCGAATTCCACCGATTGCTGAGATCCAGAAGACTTCGAGCACGCAATGTGAGATATATCGCACATTGACCGCACGGAACCGAGTCCTGGACCGTCCCGAGCGGAGGAGCGTGTTTAAGCCACATCCACGCGGGCATGGAGCGAGCAGGAGACCAATAACCCGACCATCCTGACGGTGGCGAAGGCTGACAGGATACGATGGCTGGGGCATGTTGTGATGATGCGCTGGATCAGGTGAAGCGAGACTAGTCGGAGATCGGGTGCATGCATGGATGGGAGGCTGCAGACATGGACCGAGCATCCTGAAGAATGATTGTTGACTGGGATGATTGTTGAGAGAGAGAGAGAGAGAGAGTGAGAGAGAGAGAGAGAGAGAGTGAGAGAGAGAGAGAGGGAGAGAGAATTTGGAAATGAGTACATCGATTTTAGAGTAAGTCATCGGTAGAGATATTGGGGAACCAGGAGCTAAGATTCGAAACGAAATAGAAGAGTTGGAAGGCCTTCCATGGCTTCGCTATCTCACTTAGGTATCTTAGATCTTAGATACTTTCTTAGGATGTATGCTACGTCCACTAAGGCCAACAATATATTGAGCTCTTTACTTTCAGGATATAGGACATCTTAGTTAACTTCAGAAACAATAGATCTATCGGAAATCAAAACAATATTTCTAGAACCAGGGATTCTAGAAAAACCAAACAATTATGCAAAATATATTCTGCTTGCTCATCCATTTCATATCTAGAACCGAAATATTCTTCTTTTTTTTTTCTTCGTCTAGAAGAATAGTTTTGGAAAAGACGATCTTTATCTAGTTTTGTAGGCTCGGTCCGTCCTTATGGTGTAGGCTTACTTGAGGATTGATAGCTCTGTGCATGTAGATAGCTAATACAATTAATTGTGTAAGAAAGGATGAGTTGTCCCGGTCCGGTTGGGATTCAAACACCGTCCAGTCCAGGTTTGACAGTTAAAAACTCAAAGCAGCTTACCATATGGACTACCAGCCGGTCGTTTATTGGTGCCGTTTGGAGTCGACCAGGTTACACCATAATTGTTCGTTCCTTTGGTCATCTTTTCATGTATTGGTTGACGTTCTATTTCTGCTAAAGATTTGTTTATTCTGGAGTACAATTGATTGAAGATTTGACATTCGCGAATTTTGTCTTCAGGGTGTGTGCAAATGAGATGTAAAGCAGCTGTTATTTTGCCCTCAACAACACAGGGGCAGCTTAACACCGCTTACAACTCAATTCCGAGCAGCTCATCATTGCACACACTCAATAAAAGCAGTTCCGCTGCCTTCCTGAATGCCCCAGCGTGAACAACTAGGGCAAATATGCTGAGGCCCGCACATCGGCGCTGTAAAACAGTAGAACCCGTTTCTTCGTTCAAAGTGCCCCTCCGAGATACGATCGAGAGCAATCAAACCGGTGGGCAATAATGTTCCTACCGCTTGCGAGCAGTCCCACACACACACGCACAAGAGTTTTAATTTTAGCGTCCCCGTCACCCTCTCCACGGCACTTGTGCAATGTGTGCAATTTCGACAAAAAACCGGCCAGATCGACCAATCGACCTGCGGGCGCGGGGCCGCAAGCCATTAAAAACACCAAGCGAAAATGACCCTGGCACCGTCCAAACCCTAGGACCCGTTGCCAGGCGGCCGCCAGAAGTGTTCGGGCATGCACGAGACAGTGACAACCATCGCAAAAAAAAGCGACAAAAAAGGAAACCGTAACCCGCGTAAGAAAGACATCTAAACGAGTTTTGTTTCGTGCGCTGTTGCGCACTCCTCCCCCCTCCTCCTACCAGCTGGTTAGCGCACTGTTATTTATTTACGTTTACGTATCCCCCCGTTCCCGGCTGCTCGGCCCGCACACGGCCAGTCCAGTTTTGGGGGCCGCTGCAATGCCATCGCCGTAATGGCCGGGCATCCCGTGCGCCATGTGCCATCACAGCGTTTTTATAGGCCCAGTTTCTGTGCAGGGGGTGGTGCGGGAGGGTTGCTGGCAAAAAGGCGGGCATTAAACCAAAGGTAGCACTTGAGAGGGCGACGAGGCGGAATTTAAGTTGCGTAGGAAATTGAGCCACCGGACAATAAAAGGTGACAATTTTCCGCTCGGTTTAATGGTTTCGGCCGCCTCGGCCCTTTGCATCACGCGTGTATGTGTGTGTGTGTGTGTGTGAGGACAAGTGGATGTGAGCAAATCAAAAAGCAGGTCGCGCACATGGTTCGGGTCCGCTGCGTGGTCGGTCACTGCGTACCGGCTCGCATACCGCGGAGGTTTGCACGCGACCGTCGCTTGCAGCCATTACCCAGCTCAACGATTAGAAACGTGTGTACGTGCTTTGAGTGTGGGTGTGAGTGATGCTTGCACAAAACTTTAATTTGGAATAGCTAACAATCAGTAGTGTTACATTTTTTACTACGTCAAAAATGTCAAATTTGGCAGCGACAAGTCAAGCAAAAGAAAAGCTTACGCTAAACGCTCCATTTGTAAGACACAATTTGGCAGCACCGTCAAAACAACAAAACGTCCAGGCATGAAAAATCACTCCCCCTCTTGCCGTTCCATTATCCCTTACCCCTTCCTCCCACACCCTTTGCCAGCTCTGCCAGCCGAGGGGAAGAAAAATGGTGACATTAGAAATTATCACCACTAATTTATGACAAAATGGAATTTTCAGGTTCAAGAATTAATCAGCCCACTCTCTCTCTCTCTCTCTCTCCCGCACCAACCCACCGTTTGCTTAGGTGAAGGTGTGGGAAGCCCTGGTTTCGAGAGCCGGCCATTTGGCCCGTACCAGCACCGTGGCACAACACACCGGAAGCAGTCTTGAGAGCCATGAAGTGAAGAGAGCCCGAAAAATAAAGCACACGCGGCAAGAAAATAATTAAAAAAAAACCCTTAGACGGAACTGACCTGCAGACGTTCAAACGGCTAGTTCAGTGGCAGCAGCAGAAGCTCAAGAAATGAGGCAACCCCCGGCATACCGGGCAGAAATGATTTCAGATAAAGTCTCATGCAAAGCAGCCGGGCGGGGCCTTTTCGGGTGTGTGTGTGTGTGTTGTTTTTTGTGTTTTATTTATTCTCCCTCGGCCTACCACTTGGGTGATCTTTAATGTCGCTTTAACTGGTTTTTCATTTGTTTATCTATTAATTTGCCCTTGGTTTTTTGGTTTTTGTTTTTTTGTTTCTCTCGCTCGCGGATGGAAAGGTTGGAAAACGGTGGAGCGATTATTAAAGAAACGAGGCAGAGGCTCGCCCGATGCGTCACCAGCGCACTCCTGCCGAACCATGAGCTGAAGATATTGTTTTTGGAGGGGGGGTCCCACTCACTCACTCACTCGCGGAAGGCCTTCTAATTAGCCCCGGCGATATCACGCACCCAAGCGCCTGTCGTCCGCGCGCGACCAGCAATCTCGCATCTCGGGCAAACCGGGCAACCAACACTCGCCGTGCGTCGTGAAATATAATTGGTGATTAAGAGCGGAATCATTACAGTTTTAAGCCTTTCTTGCCCACTTTGTACGGCATGCGTGTGCTTGTTTGGTTTGCTTATCTTGGCGCTGGCAGGGCCGGGTCAGGAAGGATGTGAAGAATCGCTCAGACGAACCAAAGAAAAAACTATGAAATTAAATGAGAGGCAACAGAGAAAGAGAAGTAACAAAAAAAAAAAAAATCGTTTCATGCCATAAAGACAGGAAGCTGGTTGGCTCGAGATGTTTGATGGATCGTTGTCATTCCGAGAGCTTCCTGTGTGCGTGTGTGCTTTTTTTGGTAATATTTTCAGAACGATTTGCTGCTGAGTCGGCCGACTCTACCTACGATAGTTTCAGTTTACCGTTTAGGAAGACCTCAAGATACGGTTTATTGCTAGCGGGTATGGTACCGACTGGTTACTGCAGCTGTACGACGGCTTGGCTTTGCTTGGGAACGATTTGAGAAAGGGTGGCACGGTCTTGTGATCATGTGTTGTTACGTATCTTTAGAGTTTTCGATTACTCGATTGCTTATTGAATTCTTTGCCGCTCAATTGTGCCTCTTACTCTACTACAATAGCTATATTATTGGATCTCTGAATTGTCCGAAAAGCTGTCTCTTTTTTTTGAATATTTTTAAGCCATTATTACCTGATTTATTAAGAAATAACAACCTCAGGATCGGAACATAACAGCAAAGAGACTAAAATTAATACTTTGTATGCAGCGCATCCCAGAGATTTACTGCAGCTTTACAAATCAACAATCCTGTCTTTCCTCGAGATAATGGCTGGGATCATGCCACTGAATTTGCGATTTGAACAGATATCACTAAGAATCCTGATTAAGAACTCCGTCTGCACGTCAAACAGGTTATAAAAAATGTCATAGAACTGCAAGATTTGAATCACAGATCAAAAATATTACAAATATGGCACGACCACTTGACTTTGGGCATACAGCCGCTGCTTACTAACGCCCTACCACCGATCAGTCATCAGACAAATTTGCCAGACAAGTTTCTATAAATTGACATCTCAATAACGTATTCAAGGAAGAGATTTCCCAAAGAAACTCTACCGGAAATAGCTCCAAAACTATTCGGATAGCTTGCTGGGAATATCAACATCAATAACGCATACTTTACGGATGGCTCCAAGATAGATGGCAAAACAAGCTGCGAAGTATTATCGTGTCATCGACATATCTCCATACAGCTAGAAGCACCATGCAGGGTATGTGTTGCGGAACTTGCTGCTATCTCCTGCGCGCTGGAAGACATCGCTTCAAGACAAACAGATAGCAATTGCACAGATAGGCTCAGTGCCATCGAAGTCATTACGTCTCAATCAATTGAAGACTTAAACTATTTTCAAGATAACCATAGCCTGGATTCCTGCTCACAGTGTAATAGCTAGTAACGAACACGCTGATAGACTGGCGAAAGCGGGATATTCAGTCGACCCTTATATCCGCAAGAAGTGCTTATGGTACCAAGACATTACTGTATAGAAAAGAGGCAACAATACTGGAGTGAGGATGATCTTGAAGGCTGAACGTTCTTTTCATCAGGACTATGTCAAGCCTGACTTCAAATCACTATGGGTTAAACGCTCATCTCCAGCGCAACGGCTTGTCCAAGACAAAAGAGTGTCCATGTGGTATATGACACCATGACATTGACCACTTACTTTTTTTCGATTTTTTATAGAGACCTTGTGCCAATTAGCCTCATTCGCCTCTTTCAATCGGTTGAACATGTATATACTTATAGACTAACAATCTTCTTTGCAAGCCATCTGGGACCGGGTAGTCTCGGTTTACTCATAGCTATCCGTTGATTTTATTGTCTGCTAGAAATGTGGTTTCGGTTGGAGTTGTTCATACAGATTAGTGATACGAAGGCTTACGAAGTTTATGCTGGCAATCGCTATCTGGTAAGAGGATGGTGTCGATGCTGTGGTCCAATTTGCAGGTGATGCGTTCCGCAGAATATCCATGGCATTCGGTGAAGATGTGACGGACGGTAATGTCGACGCCACAGAAACTGATTTTTGTAATAAAAAGGTGTGAGTGAGCCGGGTGTGTCCTATCCGGAGTCGTGATAGATGATTCTCTGGTCTTGGTGTGATGGATGGTCTTTCCATGGTGGTGTTGTGGTCTTGATGGTTCTCAGGATAGAGCGGCCGCTGCTAACCCAATAACCATTCCAGCTATTGGCGATCATGGTTTTGCTAAGGCGGACAAAGTCACGGAGGGGAAGAGTGTTATGGCAGCAGGCCGATTTATTACGTCCTGCGTTGGCTAGTCGGTCTGCTATTTAGTTTCCCTGGATACCTGTGTGACCAGGAATCCAGGTGGTTCCAGATTCAAGTGCTTCAAGAACACTTGCACTGTCAGTGAAGATCACGTACAGTTTGTCTCTGTATAGACCTTCATCAGCAGCAATAACCAGGGCTACTGCTTCTGCGGTGAAGATTGAGGTATGGTCTGGTAGTCGGATGGCGCTATTGTCGCTACTGGAGTAGATTCCACAGCCAGGGGAACCGTTTGTACTGATCCATCTGTGAATATGAGATAATGGCTATGGTATTCTTGATGAACGAGTTCGGCAAAATGACAGTTAGCAATGACACTATTGCAACCAGCCCGAAGCTGATTTTTGATGGTTCAGTCTATTTGTGGTGGGCGGCAGTACCAGGGGCGACTACCGATTTGGATGAGTTTGGTGACTGAGGGGAGTGTTTGTTCTGTTAGCGTGATGAATTCGGCGTTTGCCCTTTGGATAAGGGCATCGGCCTTGAAGTTTTTCTAACCACTTACTGTGGTCGTGTCAAACGTACGAAAAGACTAGGTATCAACTCCTTGCATCGGTGAAAACTCTACAAAAGACACCATTTATCCCAGTTCGAGACCTATTCAATAGCTATGTTAGCTATAGATTATCTTAAAATTATCCACACGTTTATGAAATATAATAATAATTCCTTATAATCTTTACATTCCACATATTTCCGCATAATCCACATATTATTTTTAATCGTAACATGTCATGTTGTATTATGCTTAAACAATTGTTAAAAATTAACAAAGATATGTAATGGCATTGCGCAAAAAATCTTAAATTTACAGTTTTTATCTTTCTGTTTAGGATTTTCTACAATACGTGAAAAACGGCTGTCCATATAGCTAAGCTAGGCGCTGTACAGTTAAATTTTCGACTTACCAAAACGAAAAAGCTACATAAAAGGCAATCATTGATGCACACTGTCACGAGCTGGTGCCTTAGATCCAAATTAAAAATCCGTAAGCTTTGAGCGGTTCTTTTTTGGCCCGGCTCGAACGAGCTTGCCCACTCGTCGAATGAATGTTTCTTTCAATTTTAGAGCAGCTCATCACGTACCACCAATTTGTTCCGTCACATCTTTTGCATTTGTTAGCCCGGGCTCTCATTATGCTCGGAAGAATAAAAAGTACCGCCCCGTGCAGGGCCGTGCTTGGTACGCGCAAAGCAGGAGCAAGAAAACAAATACACACACACACACACACGCCCAGAAAGTACAAGATTGGTTAATGAGTTATTTATTAATTAATTAGCTTCTGACCGGCGCCGGACCGAGCCCGAACGCACGCGAAACGCTCAAGTGCGCTCATTTAATTTTGCCAGCGCGAGAAACAAAGCCGCCCGCCAATGTTGCTGCCGGCCGTTGCTGGACCGCGGGTTTTCGGACTCTTTCCCGCCCCGCTGCATCCCACCGTAAAGCAGTGGCTTTGGCTTTATTTTTTGGGGACCGGGAGCCCGGTCCCGTTTGGAAATGTGAAAATAATTAAATTACCTGAAGAAATTATGGCCGCTGCATGTTGGGCATTTTATTTCCCCCGGGCCCGGGCCCAGTTTATGTATTGTTTTGTCTTTTTATGTGTGTTTGAGTGCGCTTTGTTCAGTGTTTTAATGCGCCAAAAAGTGGAAAATCGAAGCAAAACTCCTTGGCGTGCTTTGCTGCGAAGGTCGAAAAACGCATCCTGTGGCCGCTGGTTGCAGCTGCAAAGCGGAAGAAAACGGAACGGCGAAACATTGAAGGGCTGAGCTTATTAAGGAGCGCACAAACTGCGCCTCGATTGCGCGTCACGCAGTCTCGAGAGGGTGGTTTGACGTTTGGAGAAATCAAGCCGAGCGGTGCGAGCGATATGCCGATGGTATATGGGAAGGATGAGACGCGGAACGCTACGCCAGTAAGCAACTTGACGCTTGACAAATAACAATAAAAATAAAACCGCACACAGGCACACACACATCGAACGAGCGAGCCAAATACGGCCAAAAATGCAAACTAGCAGAAGTGGAAAATTCAATAAAAACTGCTCGAAAAGAGAAGAACAAAAAAAAAACCCATACGGTGGTGTGCAAAACGGGAAAAAATAAATATGCATCCCAGCGTGTTCCGCACGGTGAGCGTGCCAGGTAAGTGAAGGGAAATTGTCTAGCTTTTCTTCGCCGCAACGCTACCCCTACCCCGCAGCGGCAGGCGGTAACTTCAACCGAGGAGGGCTCGGTGTCGTTAATGGAATTATGACCACCGAAATTGTTTTCTAGGCAGCGCGCAGCCGACCGAGCGAGCGCTCGCGCCTGTTTAATAGCTAAATTTATTAGGAAGGGATCCCTCCCTGGCAGCGTTTCTGGAGAAGAGGGGTGAGGAGGTGGGGACAGAGAGGAAGTGTACTTTTTTTTTTCGTTGTTGCTGTTGTTAATGTTGTTTGGTGCTTCAGCAGCGGCGTGTTCATTTTTCTTCGCTTCCAGTGTTTAGTCGAAAACAGATTTTCTACATCAACCCACCGTCTTTTGGGGGGGATCGCAAGGGGACCGAGCAAAGACAGCTGTGGCGGTTGGTCGGTCGGTCGGTGCTGATGTTGCTCTTCCGCCAGCCATTGTGTGTACTTCCTAGTGCTAGCGCCACCTCAAGCGGCAGGGCGAAGGCATAACGAGTGCCTCCAATTTCCCCACCCTTGGCCGGGGGAATGGCGAATGGCTTTCTGCCTTCTGGCCACCATCTCGTCGTCTTCGATTTCCGCGCCGGAGATGAACAAAGCAGGGCAGAATGGAATAGTGAAGCAGAAATTGGGAAGGTTTTTATTTCTTGTCCTCTCCCACCTCTCGTTTCGAAGGAAGCAAAAGCAGGAAGGCCCCCGGCTAAGACGTCGACACACACACACACAACCCGAGGCTAAAATGTAACGAAGAGAAGGAGAGAAGGAGAGGCAAAGAGCGACTAACTGCATCAACAAAAAAAAAAAAAAAAAGATAATGGAGAAGGAAATTGATGGTAAACTCAATTCTAACGGAAGCCGGGCAGACGGAAGGTTTTATTGATGAATATGGCAACATTTTTGAGCGGCTCTCGATGGCCCCTTCCCCAGCACAGCGTGTTCACGTCAACCCTGAGCACAGGATGCACAGGGCGCGCTGCAGAAACACCTTTCCCGACACGATGCAATCTGTCGTGTCTGACCGTGACATTTTTAAGTGAGGCTACGGCGCGGGGAAGGGCGACAATTTCCGCAAATAATTGTTCGATTGGGGTTTTCCTGCGCGTTTTGTGGCGCTTTTAAGGAGACGCAAATGCATGCTATCGGGCGAAAAATGCCTGAATTTCAACAATCTTAAAAGAAATACGGAGCTTGTCAGGTCTTGTTGGAGATTTTTGAGGTTGCTCTAGCTCATTATGGTAGATCAGGCTCGAAGGACCAAATGCTGTTGGCATATTGGTTGCCTTGATCAATGCATGCAGTTACACCCGCAGTGTAAATAATATTCACAACCTTGTTGGATATGTCAGGTACAATCGAGAACTTCCGGATTCCGAGAAGAAGTCCGTGAGTAGTAATCGCCAGTAGTAATGCGTAAAATAAATGATGTAATACGAAATAGAAGAATAGGGACACGGGGAGAAAGAATAACAAGAAGAAGAAGAAGAAAGAGAAGAAGAAAAAATAGAAGTAAAAGAAGAACAAGAAGATTAAGAAGAAGAGGAAAAAGTAGTAAAAGTAGAAGAAGAATTAGTAACAGTAGGAGAAGAAGAAGAATAAGAAGAAGTAGTAAAAGTAGATGAAGAATTAGTAACAGTAGGAGAAGAAGAAGAATAAGAAGAAGTAGTAAAAGTATAACAAGAAGAAGAAGAAGAAGAAGAAGAAGAAGCAGAAGAAGAAGAAGAAGAAGAAGAAGAAGAAGAAGAAGAAGAAGAGAAGGAGAAGAAGAAGAAGAAGAAAGGAAGAAGTAAAAGAAGAAGAAGAATAAAAAGAAGAGGAAGAGGAATAAGAAGAAGAAGAAGAAGAAGAAAAAGAAGAAGAAAAAGAAGAAGAAGAAAGAAGACGAAAGAAGAAGAAAAAGAAGAAGAAGAAAAAGTATAATAAGTAGAAGAAGAAGAATAAGAAAAGACGAAGAAGAAGAAGAAAAAAGAAGAAGAAGAAGAAGAGGAAAAGAAGAAAAAATAAAAAGAAGAAGAAGAAGGAGAAGAAAAAGAAGAAGAATGAGAAGAAGAGGAAAAGAAGAAAAAAGAAAAAGAAGAAGAAGAAGAAGAAGGAGAAGAAAAAGAAGAAGAAGAAGGTGGGAAGTAATGAGAATCAAGGAAAAACCAAGAAGGAAAACAAAAAAGTATAAGTAGATAAGTACATAGATAAAGGAAAAAATGGTTCAGCATGCTCTTGCTCGTATATCCGTTTCAATGGTCTAAATATATATAAAATATATTAAACTCTTCACCCTGAATGAGAAAAAAAAACTTCCAAAACGTCTATTGTGGTGTAATCTTTCCAAATCTTCCAAAGTCCTTCCAGATTCCCGAGGAATCTTTCCAGCATTTTCCCCGGCAACGGCAGATAGCATCTCCAGAAGAATCATTAAGCAAACCACTTCCCCTAAATGGGACATTTGCTCGATCGCTCCTTCATCCTGCCCCAAGCCCACACTAAGTACCGCTGCGCTATATCCGATCATTAGGCAAAGGGAAACCCTTGGCGGATGGGAGCAAACTGGCTTAACCTTCAATGTGTTGCCCTTGCGCGAGGGGAACTAATTTTGTCAATGGCCTAAATGTCTTTTGCTCTACTTCGACCGGCCGCCCAATATGACATCACAAAAACCAAACACGCTGTGACAAAGTTTCATCATCGGGCGCGATCGGGGTCGCTATGCGTTTGACGGCGCAGACAAAACCGGTGCTGTCAGATGTGAGGCGCCCAAGATTTATGGCCCTGCGGACGATCGTGCAGCTCGAGGAAGCTGAGAGACGATTCGACAAAGACGGCAACGGTCGAGCTGTACCATATGGTCGCTCGGGGAGTGATGCACGCTTGGATTGGATTGGGTTTTGCCGACAGGAGTAGCGCAAGAGCAGCGCCAAAGAGCGTCTACAGAGAAGGAAGTACGGCCGGAATTGAACCGAAATTGAGTAGGGGATGCCTGCAGGAAGGAAATAAAAACTCCCAACAAACATATGAAAGCATTTAGCTGCCCCTGCTTCATGCTAGAATCGTTTGGATCGTTGATCTAGGGTTTACAATGCTCAAAGTGTACACGCCAAGCCGGATCGTCGGTTGCTTGAGGCAGGGTCGGTTTATTTTTGGACCTCTGGCTCGGGGGTTCGCTGCGCATCGGGCGGTTGCAATTTCGTGTTGCGTGCTCTTGCAGACCATGGATTGTCCATCGTCAAGATTTCGGCTAGCATTTCGGCTAATCATCTCTATCGACAATGTCTCACATCACACTTACACGGCCGGTGATCACAAAACCGCACCCGAGGGTGCCTATTTTTGGAGCACATCGCATCGGCGAGCGTTCCCACTTAATCACACATTCCCAGCGGGGTCACCAGACGCATGCAAAGCCGCTCATTCGACACGATACGACGCGTTCGAACGTGAACAAACTGCGGTCTGCAAAAAAGCAGCGGCTGTGATTAGCGCAAAATATATTTGGATCTCTCTCTCTCTCTGCGCAGATGAACCCATAAAGAGCGCATTCCCAGGCCGTCCCATGGGCCTGGGATTAGAAGCGCGGAACATGTGTGACATCTGGTGTGGTGCAATGAGAGTTTTAAAATATTTAAAACGATTCGATTAGCAGCAGCTGCGGCAGCTACTGGAAGCGAAAGATTGCTGCTTAAATTTTTGCCACCAACGCTACGCTCATCACCTGGAAGCTAGTGGTCCTCCCAAGCGCTCTTGCGAACAGGAGCGAAAGTGCGATAATCACATTCCTCCGCCGGACGCGGTGAGGTGTAGCTCAATCGCCCACCTTCCTGTGTCGGGCCTGTGTCACCACGGTGGCATTTCCTGTGTCTCCGTCAGGAACGTCTGGAATAAAAACACACCGTCAAACACAAGCAAATAAGAGCTCGGAGCTTTGTCTGCTAGCTTTTCTCCCAACGGCTTATCCGGTCCTTTCCGCTTTGCCAGTCGGTTGCGGAGGAATGCGACAAGGCACTGTGGCCCAAGCTTCGGGCCATAAGGTGCACTGAGGATAAGGTGCTTTACCCCGCGGGATATCTTGGTGCAGTAATTGGTGCTACTGCGTGTGTTTTTTCCTCCCATCCACCTACCCCGTAATGTCCGACCTGTGAGATGGGCCGAGACGTCGGGGTCTCGGCAGCACCCGCCGGATGTGAGGTGCTCGAGCGACACTTGGCAATCTCAGCTGCGGCTCTTGGTGCAGATTAAAAACTTTGTCCTTACAGGTGATTGGGTCGCTTTATCGCTCCGTTTTGCTGCCTGTAATGTTGACCTTCCCGTACGTTTTTACGTGGGTGGAAAATGGATGTGAAGGAAAAAATGCAGACAGCTTGCATTTATCATAAATAATCGTACATTAGGTTCGAGTGAGGGAAGCACAATGGGTATGATGTTTTACGGAAGAGAATATTGACTGCAGCGATATGGGAGGCAGCTTAAAGACATGTTCTGATGCAACAAATCATTACATAACTGTCCATAAAAAATGTACATTCGTTTACCCACATCAAAATAATTATTCGTTGCAGAGATAATTGACTGGAATAATGCGTCTGAAGTTGGCCCTGACTACGATTGAAAGATAATACGAAAAAACAGCTTATTTGCATACAAAAATAAATTTTAAAAACACTAAAAATCAATTTTTATAAAATTATAGAATTACGTAAGTTATGGATGAGCCCTCAAAAAATGTGCAAAAATATCAATAATGAGCTATTTTTGAGAAATTTACTCTCAACCAGTTAACACTTTATTAATCAAAATGGTTAAAAACGTGTGTTGAAAGCTCTACACGTTAAAATAACATACTGACGTTGAAAAAACTGGTCGATATCCATAAATTACGCTTCAAAACCTCAATATATTTTACATAATTTATAAAAAAAAAACAAAAATTATTATGGAAACATTTCGAGCGGGAATCGAATGATAAATGGTTCAATTTTAAACAAGAATTTAACACTTTACTTTAAAATATCACCCGTTTTGGATTCTTTCTCGAGAACACAATTAATAAAAAAAAGAAACCCACAATTAATCGCAAACTCATTCGCTTACCTTTGAGCTGCTTCATTACAGGATTGTTCCGAGTTTTTGGCCCTTCAAAATTGTATCACGGCACGCCACCCGCCGGCCCCTGTGCACATTACAAACGCTCCTACCGGGGTGGCAGGAGCGTGTGAAAATTGTACTTGAAAGCAACGCCCAATTTTCACAATTTCACGAATCCGCGAACACATTGCCACATGCCATCCCCGACAGCACGGTCGCCGCAAACAGGGAAACGAGCTTAGAAGACGCGAATCGAGCGGTGGAGCTGTGTTTTGCAGGGCAAAAAAAAGAGCATCCGAAAGAAAAGGGCACCCGATGGACAGACAAACACAGCCGCTCCGGTTGACAATGATGTTTCGCCCCGTCGCTGCAGCACTTCCGCTCATCGGAGCTCATCATAAAGAGGGTAGCAAGGAGTGGCGAGGAGGCAGGTGTCGCTTCCGGTGTGCCGCCGGGAAAGCCGTCCCGAACATTGCTTCACACCTTGCCGGCCCTAGAGGTTTTTTAACCGTCTTGCCACAGCTTCTTGGTAGGAAAAGCCAGTCAGCCCGGTTCGCCAACCCCATTGTTTAATCGCAAAGAAAGCGAGCGGAAAAGCAAGCATTACGGGGAGGAGAATGGGGAGGGTTTTCCTCAACCGCGTTTTACATTTCCGTACAAACGCCTCCCGCCTCCCCCGCAGCCATCGTTTTGTCGCACTGTTTATATTTTATTTTATTTTATTCCCACCGACTCGCCCTCTCTGTCTTGCTACCGACGACTTGACGACATTCATTTGCGCAGCAGTTCCGTTTTGGGGTTTTTTTTTGCTCGTGCGGGAGTGCGCGTTTCCGGCTGGTTTTTCTTCCTCTTCATTTCTCCACACACTTTCTCCGCCCCGCTCACACCGTTATCTCGCCGTAACTGGTTAGCCGGGGGTGCAAAGGGGGAGGGGCGGAGTGCACACGGGCTGGCAAAGACGGCCAAGACGGCAGCTAAAAGCCTGATTACCGTTTCTTTGAAATTTATCCTAATTAAATTCTTGTTAGAGTGGAAATTATCATTTCTAATTTAATCTTTGCATGCACGGAGCCATCATAAACCAACCTCCCACCTTCTGCCCGCGTGTGTGTGTGTGTGTATGTGTGTTAGTGGGACACATTGACATACCGCGAGTGGAGTTATTTTGCTGAACACAACGAAAGCAGCGACCAAAAAAGAAACAGCTCCCGCAGAATGGTAAGGGAGCCGGAAATGGTATGATTTCTTTGCATGTGTGTGTGAGTGTGTGTGTGTGTTTTCTTTTCTCGCTCGTTTCAGCGAAAAATTGGAACCATTATTTTCTCCTTCTGCCTCTTTTCCCTCTCTTTCTCCCACACAGTCACAGTTTTTCTCAAAGTATTGGGATGGCCCTTTTTTTCGCTCGCTTGCCTGCCTGCCGGTAAGTGAATATGCATGACGTGTCGTAGGGCGTTGTTAAGGATGGAAGGATGTACTTTTCCCTTCTCCCACCGTGCTGTTTCACTCTTGCTGTTTCGCGCACGAGAAATAAAATGAAATAAATCCCAGGCGCAGCTCGGCAGCGCGCTCGCTTCTTCGCTTCGCGGTCCGGCTGTCGGTTGTCTTCTTTCGTGTCTGTGTGTGTGTGTGTGTGCCACGTGGAGGAAGATCGATAAAAAGACACGAGCAGGCATTCCCTTCCACGCCCCAACGCCCCCGGGGTTTCATCGCCAAAAATACTGCTGGAGCGCGACGCGAACGCAAAGTCGCGGAAAATGAGTCACTGACGGAATGTTGCCGAGTCAAATGTGGTATGACAAATGTGTGTGTGTATGTATGCTGTGCCCGGGTGTGTTTGTAGGAGGAATGGGGAGAAATTGTTTGACGAAAAAAAACACACACACACACATACACTCCATAACGACACGCGAGAGAGGAAATGTTTTCCATTCGAAGCGTCTCTTTGATCCTTGAGCGAACCCATCCAGGCCGGCTCGGTTGGTGCGATTCGTTTTTTTTTTTATTCGTTCCGACGCGCGCGTCCGGGCGGAAGCAACATACCGAAATATTAAAAAAAAATGTAAAAAGCATAACAACTGTACAGCAAAAAAAAAAATACAGAACACATATACATGTGCCGCATTCGTAACATTTCTTGCGTTATTATTATGTTCGAGATGCGAGGCGAAGGAGAGCTGAGCAGCTCTAAAAAAAATTTATATATACATGTGCATAAACACCACAAAAAGCGCTTGCTTTCAAATAAAACACGAAACCAGGCGTTCACTTTCGCTCGCGTGCCTTTTGCGCCTTTCCGGCGCGACGGTGTGGGCGGAAAAGGCTGCACGGAAATAGTTTTGCCTGCTGCTTGCATCGGTTGGCTCGCACCGGATAATTCGCGCTGGGAAGACACTTTAAAGCAGCCGGGTTTTTCGCTGGTAGAATACACGCTGACAATTAGTGCGCCGTAGCGCGGTGTAGCCGTTGCACGGTTCGCATTAACGTACGCATTGACGGGTCACTTGAGCGGGTGCGCTTGAATGCATTTGGTGTGCTTCTTTTTTATGTTACTGTGGAAAAAGAAAAGTTAGAATTTTTTGTTGGCTGCATTAACACACACACACACACACACACACACACACACACACACACCACACAACACCACACACACCACACACACACACACACAACCACAACACACACACACACAAACTCACACAAATTACCCGTAAAAAGACTTTGATTGACTTTGACTTTGATACTGTTGATAAAAAGGACAATATTTTGCAAATTAAATGAATAAATTATGCTAAAAGTCATCTTCAATACAATGAAACGATGCTGAATTCCTCAATCAACACCCTAACACACACTTTCAATGCTTTTACAAGGATAGAAATCAAGTAACTGATCAATGCAGCATCTCTCAAGCGATTGCGGTACGGCGCCTGAAGATAGGGGCTCATCTATAAATTACGAACCATTATTAAAAATATTTTACGCAGTTGCTTGTGGCCAAATACAACAATGGATTAATTTTTAATCCATTCAATTTTTAACGCGAACAATTGGCCGCGTGACCCGTAACCAGAGGAAGGAATGGTTTGATGATGAGTTGCAGACGAGCACTCTCCGAGAAGAACGCCGCGCGTACCCGCATGCCCCAGCGTGAGACCCGACAGAACGTGGAAGACTACAGGCGACTGAGGAGGCAGCAGACCCGGCTCTTCCAGGACAAGAAGCGCTGCTGCGAAGATCGGATGAGCAACTCTTGCAGCAGCTATCCCAGTCGGGGGAAACTCGCAAGTTCTGCAGGATGCTAAATGCGACACGAAGCGGTTTTACTCCCAAGTCCGCCATTTGCCGCAACGAGGAGGAAGATATCCTGTCGGACGAGCGAGAGGTGATCGACAGGTGGAAGTGCTACTTCGACGAACACCTGGAATGGAGCAGATACCGGAGCAGAAGCAGGAAGCAGAGGAGAGCAGCCCTACGACAAAGTTCCCCCGCCATCTTTGGACGAAGTCATTGGTGCCATCAAACAGCTGAAGTGTAACAAGTCAGCTGGCAGCGATGGTCTAGTGGCCGAACTGTTCAAGATGGGTCCTGAGCGGCTTGCCGTCATCATTCATCGGCTGATTGTGAGGATTTGGGATCAGAAAGAACTACCGGACGAGTGGAAACTGGGTGTCATACACTCGGTGTACACAAAGGGCGACAGGCTGGACTGTGCCAACTTCCGAGCCATCACAGTCCTGAATGCTGCCTACAAGATCCTGTCCCGAATACTCTTCTGCAGATCCTCCAGAAATGCCGAAAGCACCAGATCCCTACGCACCACCTGTTCATCGACTTCAAGGCGGCCTACGATACCATAGATCGGAATGAGCCATGGCACATCATGCAGATTCCCTTACGGATTCCCTGGGAAGCTAATACGGCTGTTGAGGGCCACTATGGACGGGGTGCAGTGCAAGGTGAGAGTGAAGAACATGCTTTCGGAATCGTTCAAATCTCACCGGAGTCTGAGGCATCATCGGACGTACAACTACGGCGGTATGCGAAGCGTACATCCAACTGAAACGCGAGGCCGAGAGGATTGGATTGAGGATCAATGCGACGAAGACAAAGTACCTGCTTGCCGGGGGCCCTGTACGTGGTAGAGCAGAGTATCAGTTGACGGCGACGATCTCGAGGTGGTACCAAGGAGTTCTGCTACCTTGGTACGATTGTAACCTCGGACAACAACGTAAGCAGCGAAATCCGAAGGCGCATTGTGCAGGGAAGTCGTGCCTACTACGGGCTCCACAAACACCTGCGATCCAGCAGACTCCAGCAACACACGAAATGCGCCATATATCGCACACTGATTCGTCCGGTAGTCCTCTACGGGTACGAGTCTTGGACTATGCTAACGGAGGACGCGAATGCACTCGCCATTTTCGAACGGCGGGTGCTAAGGGCTATCTTTGGCGGTGTGTGCGAGCAAGGCGTGTGGAGAAGGAAGATGAACCGCGAGCTAGCTGATCTGTTTGGCGGTGCTGATATCCTGACGGTCATCAAAGCCGGAAGGATACGATGGCTGGGACACGTGATGAGGATGCCGGACTCATGCCCCACCAGGAGGGTGCTCGTCAGCGACCCGTGCGCAACGAGGCGTAGAGGAGCACAGCGAGCTCGTTGGCTGGATCAGGTGGAGTCGAACCTGTCGGAGATAGGATGCAGTTGTGAGTGGAGGACTGCAGCCCAGGACCAAGTTTCCTGGAAACGGATTGGCAACCTGGCCGTGTCGACTAGACGTGCTCGCTCATGAGCAGGCCAAGAAGAAGAAGAAGATTAATTTTTAATCATTGCGTTCTCTGTTTAAATGCATAATCCTCTATCGTATTGATAATTTATTTAAAAAAAAACACTAGTTCAAACTATTGAGTCTGAACTTAGTGATGGGGAAAATGAAGATTTTGTCGGAATCGATTCCGGCTAGCTCCGAAATTTTCTGGAATCGATTTCGGATAGTAGGTCCGGAATCAGTTTCCAGAATCGATTCCAGAACCAATTTCGGAATCGGCTCCGGAACCAACTCCGGAATCGGCTCCGGAATTAGTTCCGGAATCGGCTCCGAAATTGGTTCCAGAATCGGCTCCGGAATTAGTTCCGGAATCGGCATCGGAATTAGTTCCAGAATCGGCTCCGGAATTAGTTCCGGAATCGGCTCCGGAATTGGTTCCAGAATCGGCTACGGAATCGGAATTGGATCCAGATTTGGTTTTGGAATCGGCTCCGGAATCGGAATTGGCTCCCGAATCAGAATCAGCTCCGGAATCGGAATCGGTTCCGGAATTGGCTCCAGAATTAAAATCGGTTCCGACATCAGAATTGACTCCGAAATCTGATTTGGCTTCGAAATGGAGTCGTTTTGGGCATCTTCATAGGAATAGGCGTTTGGGTCCAATGATGCTACGTGTTGATAGCGACAAAGAATCAAAATTTACTTGTAAATGATCTATTCACATGGAGATTCGCGGACTTATATCGCTCTCCACACTTCTTATTTCAATTAAATCCATTCCATTTCTGGAGTCAAGTTCTGATCCCGGAGCCGATTCCGATCCTGGAATCGATTCCGGAGTCATTTCCGGAGCCAATTCCGATCCTGGAATCCGGTGTCGGCTCCGGAATCGGCTCCGAATTCAACATCGGAATCGGCTCCGAAACCAACTCCGGAATCGGCTCCGGAGTCGACTCCGGAATCGGAATCGATTCCAGCATCGGAATCGGCTCTGGAATTGATTCCGAACACGCAATCGGAATTTGGTAGGTCCGATTCCGAGCTCCCACCACTAGTCTGAACATATGGCAGTATGTATACAGACAGTCGTATGCGAATCAAACGCGTACATTGCGAAAGTTACAGGATGAGTTAAAAAAATTGCTTTTCAATTCAAAACTAGATACGCTTTTTAATGATCAAATGCAGTCTCAACAGTTCATTTCATGTGATATCAGTTTACATGACACATTAAAAAAAACATGATTATTCATATGGTTCAAATGGTATAATTAATTTAAAAAAAAAAAAAACAAAATAAATAAATAAAAACTACATTGCATAAACAAGCAAACGCCTGTCCGCCACCGTGCCCGGTGCGGTGTGTGGCTTGTGTTGTCCACCAGACTATGCAACAATTATAAATTCATTGTAATTTTGCACGCTAAAGCTATCAGCCCGCGTCACCTATTAGTTACTGCATAAATATTGTTCAAAGCATACCTTTTATTCACCACAAAACACAGGTTTATCATTCCTTGCTTCGCATCAAGCATGGACAGTTTCTATTTTTCTCGCTCTCTCTCCCTCTCTCTACTATGTTTCGCTTTTTCTATGGGTCCCCGGCGGTGGCGGGAGCGGTACACGCCGGTATCGATGAAACCGCAGGAATTTATTTGAAATTAATTTTCCATCCCACAGTCTCACAATATCACTGCACTATTCGGTTACAGCGCTGTGGGTTATCGTGTGGCATTGTTACGTACTAGTTTTTTTTGTCTTTCTCTCTATTACTTTTTGTTACTGTCCAGACCAGGGGACAACACCGCCAGCCTCAAACGGCCGGTAAAAAAATAAAGTACTGCTGATCGATCAACTACAGGCTAAAAATGAACAGATTACAATTTACAAATCACTTTGCAACAAGGCACGGAAGCGCAGGGTGGTGGGGTCAGGCACTCTAAAAAAAAAAAAGAATCTGCGACCACCATTCCGATTATTGAAGCACATCGACCTAAAAAACAACGCAAACGACGAACCCCGGCAGGCAATCGCAGGGTGGAGGAAAACCATCATTTATTTTTATTAGCCATGGAGAACCGCTCCAAAAGCGTGGTAGCGGGAAAAAAAGCACAGGGACACTATTTTCAAACCAATGCACACACACACACACGCGCGCGCAACAACATGCAGGAGGAGCAAAAAACAAAACAAAAACAGGCTGTGCCATCCAGGCGACAGCCGACACCCACACGATGCAACGCCTCCATGATTATGTGCATTTGTTTTCGCTTTATTGTGCGGGGAGGTTGTTTTTTTTTATTTCTGTCTGCGTCCGTGCAAAGCAATAAAAAAGCAAAGATCAACACACAGTCCACTGACACTGACAAAACAATACCAAAATAGAAAAGCACACCAGAGCAAAAAAAAAGCGCTCTAAAATGCACATTCGCACACAACCACTTATAGTTTGGTAATGAAAACTACAGCTAGAGTGAGATAGAGAGAGATAGGAAGAGAGAGAAAAAGAAAGAAAAGGATCGAGGAAACAGAGACGGTCAAACGGTTGGAGTATAATTTAATTTAAATATTCACACCAACCCAGTCCGAAAGCTTAATGCATGCAAAATTCGCTCCTAAAACGCGCCTGCATACGAATCAGGCTCATCCCCCCCCCCTTCCCCCCCCCCCCCCTTGGTGGCTGGTTTGATTTGCTGTTGAGTTCAGCGGGGCGGAGGGCAGTGGGAAAGGGCCCGAGCAACTAAAACAGTAATAAAAAGTAAGGAAATAAATAAACAAAAATAAAGGCAAAACTCGTAAATGGAGGTTGCGAGAGCATAGCAAAAAGAAGAAAAAAAAGTACGGCTCAATCCACTCCACTATTGCATCCAGAGGGCGCTTTCTGCGGTGCGGTGTACCATCCTGCGGGTGCATCGTGGCGGGAGGCGCGGGGAAGAGTCTAGTCTATTTCGATGAATATTTCGTTGCATCATAAACTAACATTCCATATTCATAGAACTTCAATCAAACGAAATAACGTTTTCATTATTTTAAACAGCGTACCTCCAGCACATTTCCCCCCCTCATTCGGTCACTTCCTCGCTTGTGCATATGTTCGCTGGGTTGTTTTTTTTTTTTTAGTGGACCTGAGTGTAGCTGTTTCTGTTGCTGGTTTTGCGATCAATCGAGCATCGGATATAGCTCCTGGAAAATGCAGCGATCGAAGCAATTAGGCTCAAGCCCCGGTGCATTGTTAGGTCCCGTGTGTGGCGCGATGGAAACGATGGAACGTTCTTACAGTGACACAGTTGACGTAGGGGCCTCCGGTTTGTCTATTCGTGTCTGGAGAATGCTATCGTACCGGACGGGTGGCATCGTGTTTGAATGGAAATAGCCATTGAGCCGATAGCTTGCAGATAAAAACACACACGCTCGTCCCAAAAACGGACTGCTGGTCCGAGGCGGTACCGAAGGGGCACCCGGCAAATGTGACAGATGCTAGCTGCAAAAATTAGGAAGAGAGAGAGAGAGAGCGCGCTCACGAATTCAATTTGACCTCCGGGAGCGGCCAATGACACCGCAAGTCGCGGCAATTGACGATTGGCCGCACTAATCCTGCCATGGTGTCTGGTCGGTGGGAACGTGGAGGCCGCCCAAATTGAACGTGCCCCAAGACCCGAAGCGATAGACTCGTCTTTCTCCACACATATCCGGAGGGGATCCCCGTTTCTGTCGGTCGGTGGGCAATTGGAACCACATTAGCTTGCTGGCAGCTTCGCTGGACGCTCCTGGGACGGGGACGAACTACTTTCTAACGTCAGCCTAATGGAGTGGCCTGTCCCCGGGTGCTCCGGTGATGCGCCTGATTATGGAAAACTTGGTCCCGGAGACCTGTTGGGGGCCCGGAGCGCTGTAATAAGGCCGGTTATGGGTCCCCGGGAGCGAGTGGCGCGCTCAACGACAAGAAGACGAAGGCAGTGTTGTGGTTAGCGAAACTGTTCTCCTGCCACACAAATGCACTCTCTTGAAGGAAAAAAAAACACCTTCACCACACGTCACTGGAAGCATTGGAAATTTGACAACGTAAAGGAAGCCGCATCGGGTGTGCCCGCAGAAACCGCAAAATGGCTTTGGCGTTTGCCAAAACTTGAATTCTCAATCGGATCAGCAAACGAGCATCAGCTCCCGCGCATGCAAACCAAACACACGCCGTGCCGAGACATGGACAAAATGGAGGGGACCCATACTCCTGGGAAGTGGATCGTGCAGGAGGTTTATTTTTAGGGAACCCCGGTACCACCAGCACCCGCCCGCCCGTACTGTGTCTGCCTTGGTTTCCCCTTCCGACGTGCTATCACGTGCTAACAAATGACTTTCTGGAAAATTGGTCGGGCAGAGGGCGACGCTGCTGCGTAGCGGCTCGAACGCGTTTACGACCATACAACACCGCCACTCCAGACGGCGGCTGCCACTGCGTCCCGGTGATCTATTGCCAATATCCCAGCCAAACGGCAATAACCGCGTGCGAGCTTCGGGCGTAGGGAAGACACCTGGGAGTGTGACGAAGACGCTCGACGAGAAGCAGCCCCCCGATTGCATTCTTGGCCGGTGTATGTGTGTTTGCACTCCGGTTACTCGTGCAATTGAACCGTGTATATGTGCGTGAGAGAGAGAGAGAGAGAGTCGCCGAGGAAGAGGCGGCGGTACGAAAGTAGCTAAAATGATTATTGCTCTATAAATAAACATTTTCCCTAAATGCGGTGTGCGTTTGCCGTCGCGCACGCCGTAAATCTCTGAAGGTTGCGGCGAGGGCACGAGCAGGGAGCGCAATCTCCGTACAGGCGGCCGGCGCTCGCTCCAGCCCAGCGCGGGCGCCGGTGGAATTTGAAGCCCGACCGGAACCCCGGCAGCGTGCGTGCGTGCGCGCGCCCTCGCGGATGGACAGATGTCAGCGGAGGTGATGACAACGGAGACGAGATAAATCGATGTCGCGTCGTCTTTCCACGCGTGTACCGTGCAGTGGGGACGGCAAGGGCGACACCATCTTTGGAGTTTCCTTTTAATTACCAACCGCGGCGCGGTACAAGCTTACGGGCTCGTTACAAGCAAGCGATTTTAGGCTAGGCGCGAATATTACTTAACGGGAGGGGATCATCCATAAATTAAGTAACGCATTTGTATAAAGAATCTTGATCAATCTTTTTTGTTTAAGGTGTCATCTATAAGACAAAAAAATACAAACAGTTAGTAATTATTGATGGAATAAACAAAATGTATGCTTCAGGATTTTATGGTTCTGCAACTTCTTCTTCTTCTTCTTCTAGGCGTAACGTCCTACGCGGACATGCCGGCCTATACATACAGGCTTTCGAGACTTAATTCATTACCACGTAGCCGGATAGTCAATCCTTGCTTCCGGGGGACGGTCCATTCTAGGCTTGAACCCATGACGGGCATGTTATTGAGTCGTTCGAGTTGACGACTGTACCACTGGACCGCCCCTGCAACTAAGAAGATTAAAATCAATAAAGTAGGAATAGTGAGATATGTTCTAGCATTTACTCTGTTGAAAGAAGCGATGAGAATTTCGACATTACTTGGAACTGATGAGAATTTAAGGCTGAGGCCGTTAAATTGAAGTGTAACGATTGCCAATGTCAACAGCAAATAACTGCAGATTTTGCACCACCGTTTTAGCGAGAAGACTTTTAAAAATTCACTCACAATTGCTCGAATTGTAGTGGGAGCTCGGAATCGGACCTACCCGATTCCGATTCCGTGTTCGGAATCAATTCCTGAGCTGAATCCGATTCCGTGTTCAGAATCAATTTCGGAGCCGATTCCGATGCTGGAATCGATTCCGATTCCGGAGTCGATTCCGGAGCTGATTCCGGAGTAGGTTTCGTAGCCGATTCTGAAATTGAATCCGGAGCCGACACCGAACTTGAATCCGGAGCCGATTCCGAAGCCGA
The DNA here is from genome assembly GCF_017562075.2 of Anopheles merus. Taxonomy (NCBI): domain Eukaryota; kingdom Metazoa; phylum Arthropoda; class Insecta; order Diptera; family Culicidae; genus Anopheles; species Anopheles merus. Next base: position 3,759,663 of record NC_054081.1, on the reverse strand, counting down.
CACCGGAATCGATTCCGGAGTCGATTCCGGAATCGATTCCGGAGTTGACTCCGGAATCAGAACTTGACTCCAGAAATGGAATGGTTTGAATTGAAATAAGAAGTGTGGGCAGCGAAATAAGTCTGCGAATCTCCATGTGAATAGATCATTTACAAGTAAATTTTGATTCTTTGTTGCTATCAACACATAGCATCACTGGACTCAAACGCCTATTTCTATGAAGATGCCCAAATCGACTCAGTTTCGAAGCCGATTCTGATTTCGGAGTCAATGCCGATGTCGGAACCGATTTTGATTCCGGAGCCAATTCCGGAACCGATTCCGATTCCGGAGCTGATTCTGATTTCGGAGCCAATTCCGATTCCAGAACCAAATCCGGATCCAATTCCGATTCCGGAGCCGATTCCGGAACTAATTTTCGAGCCGATTCCGGAACTAATTCCGGAGCCGATTCCAGAACCAATTTCGCAGCCGATTGCGGAACAAATTCCGGAATCGATTCTGGAAACTTATTCCGGACCTACTATCCAGAATCAATTCCAGAAAATTTAAGGGCTAGCCGGAATCGATTCCGACGAAATCTTCATTTTCCCCATCACTACTCACAATTGTTGGCTTATGCCGTATAATAAAGGAAACAGTAATTTCGTTTGGATTTTGCTGCTCCAATTGGTGGAATGAAATTGTTCGACCAAAAAATGAAGCGTTACTAAGCGTTATGAAGCGTTATGAGCCGTTATGTTGGGCCTTTTTTCGGTACGGTGTTATATTTACATATTTACGGGTTCATCTGGCCTTTTCTTAATCTTGTTTTAATAACTATCTGAATGTATACAAATTTACTACCTTTGTTTTATTATTTCATCCAAGAAAATGAAACATTAAAACTTTGAGCTTTTACATTCAGTTACAAATCTTTTGATTAAAACGTTTAATCTCAACGTTACGTAGTTTATGGATGTCCTGTGACAGCATACAATAAGCGCACAGGATTACTTTTTTTCAGATAGAGTTAAAGTCTCTGCCATCGAAAAATAAACCCTGCAAACCAATTGTTGGACACGGTTGAACCGTCGGCAGGCCGCCAAAACCAAAGCATTACCGTGCACACCGTGTGCTTTCGCGCAAACCAAAGCGGCACCGAGCGGCAGGCGAACCATTCGAGCGCACTATCAGCCAGCCGCCATCGGGCATCTCCAGTCTGTCCCGCGTCCCAGCGCCGGGTCCCGGGCAAGGACACTTTTACGCCCGGTTAGTGGCCTAATAGTTTGTAACTAAGCTGCTCATATTTTCACCATTTTGTGCTCAAGTGCGCTTCAATTGCGGCGAGATGAGCTCGTTCGGTGGAGCCGCACCGTCGGCGTACTGTTATCGCGGGCGTCATTTTACAGTAGAGTGGAGTGCGGTCCGAGCTATCGGCGGATCAGCCGTGTGATGCGATCGGCAACGACCGGGAGATTGGCGTGTTTGTTTTTCTTTTTTGTGGCAGTGTGGCGTGTGAAGCAGTCGGAACATCCGCTACAGCGCTAACTCCCCTCGGAAAACTCGGCGGCTGACGTGCGGAGTCGCTGCCGCCAATTCGCGCCGGTCGATTGAGCGCCAAAGCTAATGTCACGCCGGTACGCTCGAGCAGGAGGGAAGCGATGTAAACAACAGTTACTCTCTGGCGTTAAGTTAAACGACTCCGGCCAATACCTTTCCCCAGCCTGCGAGCCTCGCAGCCTCCTCCTCCGACGGCGATGGCAGGTGCGTGAGAAAGTATGCGACAAATGGCGCGTGTGGGGGCAGCACATTCCGAAGCCAGCAAAGAACAAGCACAAAAGCAGTCTCACCTACATCGCCCACTATGGTCAGAGCGCCAGCGGACCTGGTGTGTCCGGTTTGACCGTTTCTTTTCGTTCCTTCTTTCTGCCTCCCCGATGTCCGTTCGCTGCGGAAGAATTCTGGACGGCCGGGACCGCTGCACGCACACCGGCGCGCGCGCGCTCGCGCCTCCAGACGCGACGACATCCGAAAGGAAGCTGGAAGCATACCGTGGTGGCGTTTGCCCATATGTGGTCAAAATTGGTCCCGGGCCCGGGTGCCCGACCGTGCACGGCGTTTGGCCTGCATTCGTCTGCCCAACTGGGTCATTCGGTCTCGGTGGCTGCGGTGGCACTTTTCGTTTTTGCATCGCCCTCGTTTGTTTCTTTCGCTTTTGGGGGTTGTTGCACTTTACGGTCCCTTGCCAGCCGCCGTATAGGACGCCAGGCGCGCGCGCAATTGCCTCGGAAGCGAATCGATTCTCATCAATGATGCACTGGGAGGGCCGTACCGCTGCTGAGCGCGCTGCTCAGCCGGACCGTGGCGGAAATTTGCGACTTTTGCCGTTTTCAGTCGTTTCGCTCGTTGACGGAGTGTCTATAGGGGAACGAGGGGCAAAAGGAGCATGGCAAAATGTGCTCAGAAGAAGGTTTGGTTTACATGATGTCAGTTTTATCGACCAGAGATTTGTTGACAATCATGGGAAAATAATAAATTGAAAGTTTAAGAAAATCTAACCTAAAGTAATCATTGGCCAAAAGGTCAAACTCAAAATTGAGACAAATAAAGACAGATATTCAATTTAATAAGTTCAAAAGAAAAAAATTGTGACAAAATCATCCGCAAACAGGCGAAACAGCGGCCGCTGATTTTGTGGCCTATTTCCCCCAATTTTTTTTTCATGGTTCATGTCTTGCTGAATGTTTTGCTCTGACTTGGATGATGGATGGATGGAGCCATTAAAAACGATACGCTAAAATGGTCATTTTTGTAGTGGTTTCAATTTTGCACATGGGAAGGAATTTTGATGTTGAAGGAACTTTACCAAGGCACAAAGAATCTCTAAATGGCCAATCGTTTAGTTTGACGTCATCCCACTATGAGCGTTATTGATGGATGGCCCGGGACAAACGTTTTTGGTTTCAAAAGTTTTTTTTAATCTTTTTTGTTCGTTAATAGTTAATTTGGCCCAGTTACAGGGTAATGTAAGATAGTTTCGAGGGTATTTAATAACTTTTGGGTGCCTGCCAAGGATTTTTGAAAAGGCAACGCAAATTCCTGGTAACATCTAATTCCAAGGGATGCATTAAAAAATACAAAATTCATCTCGATCCTGGGACTAATCCAGAACCCATGTCCATCCTGAAATTTTACAAAAATCGCTCTGGTGCTGGAACTGATTCTAATCCCATATACCGTCTGAACTCACCGTGGTTGATTATTACATTTACATACATTTTCATGTTGTACAAAGAATGTTTATAATTTAAAAAATAGAAGGATATTTATCTCTTTAATCATATTTCACTACTTTTGACTAAACATTGTTTCATCTCATGAATTTGATTGTCAAATGTGCGGATTACGGAGCGTATACAGTTTCTGGACCTACAGTAGCGGCTACCTAAAATAAGCTTTTACTAGAATTTAATAATAGAAGATTTACAGGACTTCATTGTCTAACAGTGTACGCATTGGATTGTAAAACACATCCCCGTGTTTTGTGGTATATTAAATAAAGTTCTTCAAGAATGCTGCCCACATTGCCCCTTGCTCCCATGCCTGGTGAATGTATTTTTTTTTTTTTGTAAGGCTGCTCTCGGAGTTGCTCGCCGTACAGTTTGGTGGCCATCCACGCTCGTTCACCCGTTAACTGGGAGCTTGGGCCGGTCGGGCCTCTGCCTGACAAATATATTTCGGCCACATAATTAACGTCCACTTTCGTCTCGGATGCCGGCAGGTTTTTGGACTGGCAGGATATGACATTGCTGCTGGTTCACTTGTTGAGGTCGTGCCCAGTATTCAGCCCGGAATTAGCGGGACTAACAGCGGATGTCAGGAAGCTGGCGGAGGGTAAGACTAACAATGTCCACCCCCACACACACACACACACACACACACACACACACCTAGAGCGACAAACAGACGTATGTAATTCGCTCGCCATCTTCACGCCCGGGGTCCTGCGCCCGGATCCAGAGTAATGGAATGACAAATGAGCTTTCTCGGGCCGCCCCAGTTCGCCCAGCCCGATGCCAGTAGGTGCCGGCCATCGATCCAAACCGTCCGTCCGGCTTCATTATCTTCAAGCATCATCTTCCGCGCACGAAGCACACGAGTTATTCGATTTAACGCCCCAGTGTGCGTCCCCAGCCCCCCCTCCCCCGCTTTCCGCACAGTCCGGGCGCGCCTGTCACACGAAATTTCGCCGCTCGTAAACAAGAAATTCTGGTTCTCCGCTCTTCTCACGACCCAAGACCTAAAGCTTTGGAACAAAAAAAAAAAACCACCACACGCTCCACTGGCGCCTTCGTCACGTTAGCCAGACCCGCTCCGGTGCTCCCGTCCCTTGCCCTAGCATTCCGGGGCTAATAAAACAATCGCTCGTACACATCGCGAGCGCTCGCTCGCGAGCAAATATCGTAAATATTTCTAATCCAGCCGCCCCTGCACGCCACCCTTTGCCACCCGACCCGTCCGAGTCCTGAGGCCCGAATGACAAGATCCCGTCATAAAGCTCGGTCCCGCGGCATCTTCATCAACGGCGGGCTGAACCGTCCGGCAGCAAAAACCTGCCCGGGGGGGCTTTCTAGCAGGCCATTGGAATTTCCTCCGCTCCGTTTTCGTGCTGGCTTCCTTTTGTTTTGCTGTGGAACCGCACGCCATGGGTGTGGGCGTACCAATTTCGCGAAATACGTCCCGACGACTTGTGCCTTCCTTCCACCCAACAGAAGAAGAAGAAGGAAGAAAGAAGTAACACACGCGTTGACAACCTGGCGGTAGCAGCTCGGGGCTCGGGGGAAAATCGAATTACTCTCGACAAAAATCTACCAAAAATCACCAGCCACATTTGGACAGCCCCAAGACAGGCCCGGCTGCCCCGAGTGCGCCATGTTACCCGTCGCCCACTTCCCCCCTGCTGGGCGGCTGCGGTGGAAAAGCCCGCGATCCGCACAGCAACAGTTGTTGTGGTGGGTGTGGCTGCTTTTTTTATTTATACATTTCAAACCAATATCGGGACCGTCTGGCTCTGTTTTTTTTTTTGTGCCGTTAGGCTAGGCTTCAAATTTCTTTATTGACTTTATGACAGTTCGCGAGGGGGGGGGGCAGCTTTCGAGAGAGCCAACGGTCCGGGCCGCGGCAAGATGGAAAGTGAATGCCCGCTCGAGCGAGATTGTCCCCGTTGCGCGTACGTGCACCTGACGCGCGAGGATCAACGCGCATCTTCAAGCGCGGCAAGGCTGGCGGGGTGTTTGCCACCGGAGATGTCCCTGCCCGCCCACCCGGATAGCTCCAATAAGTTGGATTTGTTTGATCTTGACGCGCGCGTCTTTTGGGCAGATTTTTGAGCTTTTTTTGGGAAGTGCTTGGGTACCTTTGGGCGCGAGATTCCCGTGCAGAAACAAAAACAACCCACGAGTATGTGTGTGTGTGTGTTTAGGGTCCAACGAGGGCACCAAGCAAAACAGTCGAAAGCAGATTCGGAAGGCACTGTTTGTTGGCCTGTGAAAACGGTACGCTGCCCGTGCGCAAGCTGCAGGTGCAGGCTGGCGGGTTAAAAATACATTCTAATTAACCCACCTCACCCCCCATGCGGCCGGGAAGGGGTCAAGCAGCAGCCTGTTTTGTGGGCCAGCATTTTGATAAAAAGTAATTATTATTCAATGAATCGTATGGCTACCATTGCGGGACCATAATTATTCAAATGGTGCAGCAAAATGGGGCAGCCGGCCGACTTTGCTGACTTTTCCTCCGTCGCGTGTGGTTTTGCGGGCTCAAATTTCGCCCAAAAGGAAGGCGCGTAGGAGGAGGGGAGAGGTTGAAAAGGTAAAGTACACACTCATCGAACACCCCCTCACCTGAACGAAACAGGGAAAATAAAAGACAGCCGGTAACAAAAGGACCTCCCGGTTTGTGGAACGTTTTTCGTATTGGAATTATTCCCTCGCTGCTGCTGCGGCGGCGGGAAACCAGATCCGTCATCGTGGAAGGGGTCCTGCTGCTTTTTTTATTCCTCGTTAAACACCGCTTCCCCTGTTGGTACCGTACCCCTTGCCCGTCGTTTGCGTACATTCGCAATGGTTAAGGAAGCAGCAACAAAAAAAAGGGACAGAAAAGGGAAATGATAATATTTCCCTGAAATGTTTTCGGTGAAGTCGGCACGGGAAATGGTATCGTGAAAAACCGTGTGTGCACAATTGTGTGTGCCGCAATTAAACAATCGAGTGTACGAGCTGGAAGTCATCCTGCGCTAGGGTCTCGCGCGTATTGCTCGTACTGTCACTTTTCGTGCGGCTGAACTCGGCTCTCCACGAAAGGTCCAGAAAATTCCAGCCACACTTACAGCACAGAACAGTCATCCTTGCAGCGGGTTCGTGAAGGTGAGTTGTTTGTCATTTCGGGAAGGGAGCGCAAAACAAAAAAACACAACAACACAACAGTGCAGGAGCAAATATTCATGAGTTGCAGGAACGTGCGGCGTGCGCTCCTCGACCCTTTTGCGTTCGAGAACCAGGAGCGCATTAAAAAAAACGCTCACACACCCCTTTCGCTGCGTGTACAGAATGGTACAGGTAGAGGAAAAGTGGGAGCATGCCTACCCCCCTTCCTTGTAACAATCAGTCGAGTTGACGAATGGAATGGTGGTTCGACCCCCCTCCCTCGCCCTGGAAACAATATTTGTTACAACAGCGAACGAAGAAAACGAACCAAACAACAACAAACCTCCCACCGGCTTTCCCGACCCGGCCCGGGGGTGGCTTCGGAAGTATTTTTCACCGCATGACTAATCGGCGCCCCAAAACGGCATCGAACGCCGAGACGGGGCTCGAGCCAGGGGCGGGAGGTGACGGTGACAGAAAAATTAAAGATAGCCATACAGCGCGTCACCCTGTTAGGAGGGTTGTTGCTCTCCCTCGCGCCCGGATAAGGGGTCGTTTTTTGTTTTGTTTTTGGTTTCTTCCGATTCGACCGGAAGTGGTCAGGAAGCACCCACATGATGGAGGAAGAGGGAGAGCGAGAGAGAGAGAGAGAGAGAGAGAGAGAGAGAGAGAGAGAGAGAGAGAGAGAGAGTGTAAGGGAGTCCAATAAAGGGCCGTTCCTTGAAATGTTCGCCACACGAGAGCTGACAAGCCAACGACACTCAGCGCGGGACTCATTAAGAAGCCTTCACCATTTCGGGGAGGGTTTCGGGGGAGCAAGGGGGAAGCAGAAGGCCGCAGACTAAGTGGAAGTTTTGCTGCCTCCTCTCCGGCCCGCCTTAAGGGGGGGATGGAACGGCAAACAAGGTTCATGACTCATGGACGCCGCCGGTATCGGTTGCGTGCATCGACCGCCTACGCGCAGACCCTTCCCTTGTTTATCGGCTGCTTTGGGGTGCGTTGTATTCCCGCCATTCTCCTGCCATCCACCGACCCTTGAAGACGCGCTATCGTGCATTCCATGGACGGTCGCCCTCGCCCCAGCCAAGAAGTTGACAGCCGTTGCTGGTAAACTTTTTTGGCGGATTATTACAGACCGGTCAGCACTGCTTCCGCTACAACTCCTTACAGCGTACGGTATGATTCATGCTTCGGGACGCAGTGCGGAAAGTACAATGCGCGTCTCACAGGCCCACCGATGTCAAATCAATGAGCTGATTCATACGACGTAGCGTCGGAAGTAGCAGGACCTGATGGAAAAGGGGTTGAGGGCGCGCTCTGCGCTCTTCATGCAAATAGCATACACCGTATGCTGAAGCGGACGGAAGTGAAGCTCTGCCGAACGCTTTTGTATTGCTGTCTGGAATGTTCAATTTTATCCTTAGTCATCGTTCTTAATCATCAGTCTCTAGGTCCGGCCACGAATCTGAAATCTTGGGTCCTCACCCAAGAGGTAATCACATTAGGATCAACCGACTGGTTAGCATTGTTGTGGGTTATCCAGCGAGGCTCCTTACATCAGAATGGTCTCCGGAATCCAATATCTCCTTCTTTGCGTTTTCGAGATTGCAGGAGTTCATCTTGAACACCTTTGGCTCTTGAATATCGTTCATTACCAACAAATACACTTCATCCGAGAGTTTTGGGTTCATTCCCATTCAATGATCCTGTGATGTCCTACGTCAGAAATTCGTGGTAACGAGTCAAGATGGGTACAATGGGTAGTGGATACAAATACATCGCAGATCCTAACATTACAAACCTAAGATTGCGTCATTTGGTAGACATAACCTTACTAGTCATGAAACTAGTTCTTAATTATTATAGAGCCAACAAGATCCTGCAATATTTTGTAGAAATTCATGGAAGTTCATGATTCTATGAAGTAGTGATGGGGAAAATGAAGATTTCGTCGGAATCGATTCCGACTAGCTCCGAAATTTTATGGAATCGATTCCAGATAGTAGGTCCGTAATCACTTTCCAGAATCGATTCCGGAGCCAATTTCAAAATCGGCTCCGGAACCAACTCCGGAATCGGCTCCAGAATTGGTTCTGGAATCGGCTCCGAAATTGGTTCCAGAATCGGCTCCAGAATTAGTTCCGGAATCGACTCCGGAATTAGTTCCTGAATCGACTCCGGAATTAGTTCCAGAATCGGCTCCGGAATCGGAATCGGTTCCGGAATTGGATCCGGAATCAAAATCGGTTCCGACATCGGAATTGACTCCGAAATCAGATTTGGCTTCAAAATGGAGTCGGTTTGGGCATCTTCATAGAAATAGGCGTTTGGGTCCAATGATGCTATGTGTTGATAGCGACAAAGAATCAAAATTTCCTTGTGAATGATCTATTCACATGGAGATTCGCGGACTTATTTCGCTTCCCACACTTCTTATTTCAATTCAAATCATTCGATTTCTGGAGTCAAGTTCTGATTCCGAAGTCAACTCCGGAATCGATTCCGGAATCGACTCCGGAATCGATTCCGGTGTCGGTTCTCGAATCGGCTTCGGAATCAACTTCGGAATCGGCTTCGGAATCAACTTCGGAATCGGCTCCGAAACCTACTCTAGAATCGGTTCCGGAATCGACTCCGGAATCGGAATCGATTCCAGCATCGGAATCGGCTCCGGAATTGATTCCGAACACGGAATCGGAATCGGGTAGGTCCGGGTAGGTCTCTCTCTCTCTCTCTCTCTCTCTCTCTCTCTCTCTCTCTCTCTCTATCTCTCTCTCTATCTCTCTCTCTATCTCTCTCTCTCTCTCTCTATCTCTTTCTATCTCTCTCCATCTCTCTCTCTCTCTCTCTATCTCTCTCTCTCTTTGTTTCTCCATCTCTCTTCCACTCTGTCTCTTTCTCTCACATTCACTCAAGTTGACCTGCTCATTTTAGAGCACATCATTCTGCCTGGTCGATTGTAATTCCAGAAACTTATGATGATCGCATTGGTCAGCCATCCAATTCTGGATCCTTCACACAATTCTTGATCCATCACAGCTCCTTTTGATTTTTTTCTGAAGAAATTATAATTACATACATTAGCCATCGTAATGGTTGGTGCAGACAAACTCTGCTGGGATGATATCTCCAAAAGTAAGCCATTGTCGGATCCTGAAACAGTGTATTCCTATCTCAGTTTGACTTACAGTGATGGTAATTAACAAGAACCTCTACTCCTTAAATTGAAGCAACAAATAGTGAATAAGAAAAATTAAAATCAGCTTGGTTTGAATTGTTACAAATGATTTTTGTATCATGTTTGTCCTTCAATTCCAATTAGTATTTCAGTTGCAGCCACAGCCGGAGCTCACCGATCCCCGAAATGATCCTCGGGAGCGTACACAGACACAAACACACGCACAGTCACAGCTAATTGGGAAATAATTTTCTCAAGCAGGCGAACAGGCATGAAACCGCAACCCGGGTTTGACAGCCTCCCAGGACAGGATGCACCGTCACCCGGGGGCTAATTTCATTCACTTACACAATTATCCTCCGAAAGCGCAACGGCGACTCCCAGCCGCAGCTCTCGGCGGGCCGAAGGCACGGGTGGCCGCTGAGGTTAATGCAGGCGACGACGAAGATCCGTGCGGTCCTGCAACTGCACACGGGCACATCCTCTCCGGGCATGTGTGTGTTTGTGTGTGACAAATCTTGACAGAAATCCCGTCGCCGGCGCTGTGGGAAATTCGGTTCAGTTTTCGCACCTGCACCTGCGGTGGGGTGACAATTAGTGGCGAAGGAATCTCACACGGCTGGAGGGAGGAGCGTTTTTTGTTTCTTCTTCCCGTCTACCCGCCATTCGTTGCCCTCGGCATGGCGAAGGTATAAATGTTGCTTCCGGTAATCTTCCCGGTGATATCTCGAGGATGAGAAACCGCGGCGGACCGAAAGTAATCTGTTCCTTCTGTTCCGCCGCCTCCGCCACGTCCCTCCCGCCAATGCGGGAGGACTTGTCGTTTGCTATTTAGTCGAGTCGCATCCAATTTTCCGTGCCCCTTTAGGAAACGTGCTGCGGCGGGTCTGTTTGCTTGTCTTTTGGTTCGTTTTTTTTTTCTTCATTTTTTGTCCCTCCAGCGCTAGGGTTTTGTCTCGCGCTGACCTCATCCCGCGGCCGAGCCTGACATGTGTGTGATGTGTGCAACGAGTGTCTTATTTGTTCTGCCGCCGCGGTCGTACGCAAGAAGAAAGCACAGGGGCCTGCAAGCGCTACAGGAAGCCGGCCCGACCCGGTTCCGGAAGAAAGTAATTACTTTTTATTTCTTCTTTCGCTGTTAGACCCATTATCTCGCTTACCTGCACGTTGCTGGTTGATGCAGTTAAAGCCTTTTGCTGCTCAACTTTCCCCCACAGCCGCCGGTAGGGCCCGCCGCCTGCCGGACAGGGTAGCAATTGTTGAAACTTCTTGTTTTAATTGTCTTTTCCCCGGGCCCGGCAACTTCCCGCTGGCATTTGCCTTCGTCCGGCGGGCCGCGGCACAGATCGAGTGCGAGATAAGCGAGCGACCTCAAGAATCAATTTTGATAAGGCAGCACCGAGCCCGGCGATCGGCGACTTGTTTTTTGGCAAACTATTCGCTGTCTATAAATAATCCCCCGCGCTGCCGCAGCGCAACAGCTATTGAACGCCCGTCAGCTACCTTCCCTTTGGATGGGGCAGGAAGGGCAGATGCGTCGGGGCTGGGACGTCCAAACGGTGACAGCGATAAATTTCATAAAAGCATTCTAGCAACCTGCCAAACAACTGAAACACAACCAAGCGGATGTCAACCGACGAAGCCCTTTCGAAGGACCGAACGGAGAGAGGGCCTGCGGTAAATAGCATCAGCTTGTGGGGAGGGGGGGGCGGAGTGAGGGGAAGGGGGAAGATCCCAAAAATGCTTTCCAATTGTTTGGCGGGCGAAAACAACGGGTTCGAGCGCCGATGTTTTGTGGGATTTGGCCCGCCCGTTATCTTCCGCCAGTGGGGGGGCATTGCTGGGTGCGTTCTTAACCCCTTCGAAGCGGTAGGGCGGTGGTTTCGGGAGGTGACCCGTGTCCTCGGGGGAATGTTTTTGTGCGTGTGCGTTTTTTTTTTTCGTGTGCTTTGTTTTGCTAGCCGTTGTTATGCCTGTTGCCTGACAACCTTCACTTTCACTTGCACAGACAAAACCGTGGTGCCGTTTTTTGCCCGCCGTTTTGACTATTCCATTTTTAATTATCGACCGTGGCAGGCAATAATTTTCGGTGTAAATTATTCAACTCTCATCTCCGCCTGTCCTCCGCCCGAGCCGAGCGCCTAGTCGCCTAGTCAGTCGCTGGGGTTGCGTTTTTGGACGGCATTTAACACAAAAACAAAGCAAAAAACGCGAATCTCAGCTAAGAAGTCTTTGGCGTAGTAGTTTTTTTTTCTCTATCCTCTTTAGTTTTGTGGGAGCACGGGGCAGAGTGGTAACGTTGTGGTGCCATAGAGTGTTCAGTTACACAAAACAAACTGTAATATTAAAAAAAAAAAAGATTAGTTGAAGAACCTCGTAATCCTAGATAACATAACCTCTAAAATCAAGCTCAAACCTCAAATAAACAGGTCTATCTCTCAGGAAATGTCTAGAACTATTACCTTCCCTTACATTTGTTCTTAGTTGAAAACGAATAGTGAGAAAATTAATTAACGATAATTCTTGTCAGATTAGTTGAAGAAACTGTAGCGGAATTTTTTTTCTAGGAGACAGCTGGAAATAAATCTCATCTAGAAGCAGCTTGATTATACATTTAGTTTTATCTAAATCTCTATAACCTAAAAGATTAAACACTAGATCACAAAAATTTGTTTTCTACCAACAGCAATGTTCTACAATATTTAATGATGATTTACAATGATTTATGTTTTTATTTTCAATTCAATAAAGATCTGTTTTAAATTAACACCGATTAATATTTCCTTGTTGTTTGGTAATAGCTGGCCGAAAACGACACAAAAAACACAATATTTGATTTTTTTTTATCAGTTCAGGTATGAAAAATGTGAATAGAATTGAGACAATGAATTTAGCTGAAACAAACAAAATTCCAGTACATCTGTTTCAAAATGCAGTGGAGCGCCCTTTATTCGGGTACCTTTTATCCGCCTTTACGTTTATCCGTGCTGCTGAGAAATGACAGTGCAATACAAAGGTGACATTGTGTTATGGGGAGGATATTTGAAAAAGCGGTTATAAGACCACATTGTCACAATAAAAGACACGATAATTCAAGGCAAGCTTCAAATATTCTCATTGGAAAAACGTGTAGTTAATAAAAAGGGGGTTATTTTTGTAAAAAATGAGATAATTTTACAAACATTTATTAGGAATTGGTGATAAAATACATCATTTAACTCATTATCCATGTTATTCGCTTATCCGGGCGAAGCCAGGTCCCGAGAAGCCCGGATAAACGGCGCTCCACTGTACAGTCTGTTCCCAAGTTACGCGGTTTCTACGTTCCCGACGAATCCGCTTTTACTCGAATATCCGCATAAGACGAATTTCACGTTTTTTGACTGAAATGCTATTAATTACTCGGAGTTTTTTTATTTAATTTTACTTTATCATTTGTTTGTTATGATTCGTGCAGAAAATTGTAATATTTCTGGCTTTTAAGCGGTTTCAATTTGTTAGCAAAAATGCAATTTATACCGAACTTGAAGCAAATTGTACTGATTTGACGTTTAATCTGTCAAATTTAGAAAACCGCGTATCTCCGAATCTCGGGAACAGACTGTACCAAGCTTAATCTACAAAACACCTAATTTTTTATGCTATTGGAAGCTCAGAATGCTATTGGATTTATTTAATTTATAATTAAATTCAAATAATAACCACGTGTCCATATCGCTCCACCTTCCCACACTGTTCCGCGAGTCCCCTTGTGCTTGCGCTGTCGTTCCAACGCAACCAATGTCCTTTTTCGTCGGGGAAGGAGTTTGTTTAAATCTCCCCTTCCCTGCAACCGACTCCCTAATTCCTTATCTGGCAGTTCTTATCTGCCTGCGAAAACTGTGTCTTATCGGTTTTTACTCCGTGCGGGTGCAAGCATTTTCTTACCGGATCGACCGGTGTGCCTTTCGGCTAACTTGCCATTCCGAGTTGTAATCCTGCTTGGGGAAACAAAGCGAAAAACACCCCTCCGAAAACAAAAAGACTCCCAGGCAGTCCAGGTGATTGTTTTTGTGCGTACGCTGGCCGTGACTGTTTGCGGTAAATTCATCGGAACAACTTCAACAAAAAGTGTCCAGAAAAAAAAAATCAAAAAGATTTTCCCTGTAATCCTTGTTCTGGAGCCAGAGCTTCAAGCTTTCACGGTTCGGTAAAGACTGAAGGTCGATTATTTAAATACGACTGCTTGGCCAATGTGGGAATGGCTAGACGCTGCTAGCCGTTGAAGGGACGATCCAACCAACACAACCGCACGCGTCGACAAACCAACGGGGAAAACTAGTAATAGTTCCTAGTAAAATCGTTCGCTTCGGTATAGCCCCCCTCCCCCACCCACTCTATCGCTCCACTCGCCCAACCAGGACACGCGGCAGCAGAACTGCTGGCAAATAGTAATAATAATTAGAAAACGTTTAAATATGAATTAATTAGTCACAAGTGCAGGCGCTTCCTAGCCGACGACGATGTAACATCCAACGGCCTCACCCACTGGGAACGGTTCCGTGCATTATCGTACCGGGTGGGAGGAAACTTGTTCATTTCTAAGCTCATCTACAGATCCCTTTCAATGGGGAGGTGAGGGAGGGGAAGGGGTGTGAATGGTGCAGAACGAGCCGGAACGGGGGAAGCTTTCGTGGGGAAGTTAACGCAGCAAAGGTGTGAAACTTGCACTAAACATCCGGGAATTGTGAGGCTTTGCATTGTAAAACAATCTTAACCCGTCAAAGCCCAGCCACGGGCGAAAGTTTTGCCCGGCCGCGTGGGGTTGGGATGGGGGGGAGTTGTGCCTTCCACGCTGGGCAGCCCGCTCGAAGGCAGCAAACAGGGGAAGCGAACATTTGCCGGGTCTCGGAGGATTACGGTGTGCGGTGCCTTTGCTGTAATGCCCTCCCGGGCCGGGAGTTTGTTCTGGAGCGGGCAGCGCAAGATCTTCGACATGAGTTATGATTGGTGTGTGTGTGTGTGTGTGTGTGTGTGTGTGTGTGTGTGTGTGTGTGTGTGTGTGTGTGTGTGTGTGTGTGTGTGTGTGTGTGTGTGCTTTAACAGCACTACAGGGAAGCTAGGCGATGGAGAGGAAAATTATACACCGAGAAGACCTTCGGCTCTACGAATCGATGCTTTATTGCTGTGTCGCAATAGTAGCTTTATCGCTTCGGTAGCGCGCTCGATGATGTATGGCCCTGTTTTTAATCATTAGCGTTGTGTATACTAAACGGCTTTAGATAATTATTTTGAAATGATAATAGTCGGTTGAATCCGGCCCGGCATTTCCCACTGCCCGATGCCAACAGAGGCTCTACGGAGGGTAGACACGGCACCAGAGCAGAGCAGCTACGGACACTCACACGGGACGGTGCAGGCAAACCGCAAGTGGTCTTCATCTTTCCATTTGCAGCGCTGGACGTGCATGAAGTGTGGCGTTGGAAAGATGCTCAACTCTCTCTCTCTCTAAGGCGAAACCGACGCTCTACACCGTCGCCCGTAAGGTGAGCCACACGTTCAAATGCACACCGGCAAAGACTGGGACGCATATCGCTGTCCAAAGCTGTCGTTAACAATAAAACGCAAGACGCAAGGAATACAACGCATAATAGGCGATTTGCTGGTGGTGGTGCCGTCGAAGAAATCGTTGCGGTTTACTCCGTGTAACCGCATTAAATAGAAAACCTTGTTTCTGTCAGGTTTCTCTCTTTGAGCGAGATGTGCAAGACCGGCAGTGGGGCAACAAGCACTAGAAAACTGTGGGCCCCGCGCGCACAAGCGGATGTATTTTATCCATTTCAGATAGATGAGCGTATTCACACACACACCCGTCGTCCTATCTTCTTCATTTCATAACTCTTCAATAGGTTACCTAGGATAAAGCGACTATTGCCTAGCTAGGAGTCATTTCACGCAACCGACAAATCATTCTTGCACTAGCGAGAAGAATATGTTCTCAGTGTTATGGAGTACGGAGGATTTTGTCCGCCTCCGGTTGTGTAGCGTATGCCCGCTGCTCCTGACGCTATCAATTAGACCATCAAGCTGTCGCGCTGTGTTGCACTGTCAAACGCAACCAGGTTTGTAACGGTTTGCGAATAGATGTACAGTGGCGATCAAACCTACTCAATTCAAATTACAAATCTTCTTTTTTGTACTGCTTTGGTGTTCTCATATTGGTAATTTGGTTGCTGTAGTTGTCTTAATTATGTATTTATGGAGAAACACATTTCCATCATTGATATTTGTGACAAAAATACGAGAGGGATCAAATATATTCTGGAAAACAAATCAGATTGAACAGTTTTTTTTTGTTTCCCATATCCTATTTCCAATAAGAACAGCATTACTGACCACTTTCGAGATGTTGTTGCACATCTGCCGTATATTTACAACATTGAACATTGTTGCTGAGCGTAATAGTGTTGACACATTTCACAAAATGATGCGGCCGCTACGAAACGAAAACTCTTTGCGCAATGGCCAGAGAGCATTACAGACTGCGATAAATAACTGAATTACGTCTAATTTATCGTCCGGAGCATATTTTAGTGCAGCACAACGGCTACCACCAAAAAGATACGTTTATCCTACAAGGTTTCGCCGTCGCTCGTGCAAACCGTTCGCCTGGTCCGAAGAAATCAATGATGCAAATTGCTATGCTTTCCATGATTCGTAACCTGGCACGTTATTTCCCTGCTCATTTTCCATCCCCAGCCCCGGTAGTGTTCTCGTCTCTCATCGCTCTGGCCAAAAGTGCACCATTCAAAAATATAAATCAGTTCCAAAATAAAACCAAAAAAAAAAAAAGAAGCTCGACATTCACCGAAAAGCAAAACAAAACACAGCGAAAAAAGAAAGAAAAAAAAAACACACACACACACCTCCGTATCGACGTACATTAATCCGCAAACGAGTCAAAACTGATTTGAAAAGGATATCGTTTGGCCGAAGCACGGACGACCGGGAGGCCCCGCGTGACTCGGAGGACCAGTGCGATCGGTGACTGCCTCGGTACGGTCCTGGCGGTCCCCCTGAAACATGGTGCCTCATCACACGCGGGACGGATTATAACGCTCGAACGGCAGCAGCAGCAGCAGCAGCAGCAGCAGCAGCAACAAACCTTCGCCGTTGGCCGTTGGACAGCTCAATTTGGGCGTAATAAATTTATCATCGAAATTGCTGCAGTATCATTTCTCACCGAGCCGGTGGCTGGTGAGTGGTGGTGGTGGTGGCGGCGGTGCGACGTGGTGCGACGCGATGGGCAACAACGTTACAGCCCTTTTGCCGTTTGCGACTGCAGTGCGGAGAGGCTGCGAAGCGGCGAGATGCGATGAAGCCGATGAGATAAACTATTCACAACACTCGCCCGCTCTCTCTCTCTCTCCCTCTCTGTCTCTCGCCCCTCGTTTCCTATCATCGTGCACGGCCGCTATGTGTCTGTGTGTCGTGCGCGTTGGGTTGGGTTACCTTTTCACCGCGCTCCCTCCGATTCCTCTGTTTAGTGTTCTTCACTCACGCCGGTTTTGAAGTTTGAGGTTTTCTCGTTCTGCTTTTTTCTGTTTTTCCTTTCTTCTTTTTTTTTTGGAAGGTTTGGCGTTTTCTTTTCAGTTTGGTTTGATTCGTTTCCATTTCGATTTGTGCGCTCCCGGCGTGAACGAAGTGAACAGGACTTACACACACACACACACACACACACACACACACACACACACACACACACACACACACACACACACACACACACACTGGAGAGGCACACGAGCGTGCCATCTCCATGCGCATATCCGTTAAATCCGAGCGTGTGAGGCTCTGCTGGGCAGCAAGCAGCACGGGTGGACGAGCGGAGAGGAAAAATCAACAAACACAGCCCGCAAACCACAACCCAAGCAGCGCGATCGATCGGGATCGATGATCCGGCCGCTTGTTGAGCCGAACGGGGGCACGACGCGCGCTCGCTAGACGAAACTGGAGGATTAGGAATCCGATTTTCTGCTTCCCTGCCGGGCGCGGCGCGGCGACCAGAGCCAGATCGAATGTTATCATAACCGCCGTGTTTATCCTTTATCTGGTATTGCCGCGGAGCGGAGCGGTTTGATACGGTAACCCTAGATGTGTGTATTTCATCCTCGTTTGCTGCAGCGATGTCTTCACTATCTTATCTGCTCGCTCCATTACGCGCCCTGTCGCTCAGTCTCTTTCCTCAGCGTAATGAATGTGTACAACAACTGAAAAAAAATACTCTTGAAAGTCCCCGCACACAGTGCCCCACTTGACACTCTTGCTGGCCACTGTTTGACGTTCTTGGATCGTTCCGTATCGACGTAGTGGTACAGTAATATCATTGCCAGCTTCTGTAACCCCCCCCCCCCCCTCTCTCCCCGTAACTGATTCGGATTAACGAGAGGAGAAGGACACAACAAACCCGCACCCACAGACAGACGAATGTCAAGATGATTAGATCCCCCGCACCATCCCGGCGTCGTAGTTTGTGAATGACGAGCTCGTACGCGTTCTACCTGTTCCAGGGTTTTGCGGTTTTCAGGTCCGGTTCTTTCTTTCTTCTCCGTGCGGGTACGGTCGTACGATCGGGAACGGACAGGAAATGGGATGCTTCTGCCCGGGTGCGAGACGGGCAGAGGAGAGCAACGAAACAAGTGGCTGGTTGGGTTGGAAAACCGGTTCAACTTTATATTAATGAGCGACTGGGGCCCATGGTGAAGCTGCCGAGTTCGGTTAGTTATTATTCTTTTTTTCATACGACTTACATTTGTACGCTTTCATGCGCTCTCTCTCTCGCTCTCTCCCGCTCTGCCTCTCGCAGAGATTATCAATTCGTTCTTCGTTTCGCTAGCTTTATCTTGCATTTCTTTCAACACCAGCATCCGCGCACTGTGGACCAAGCTAGGGATGGGCCTTTTTTGTGCTTGTTGTGTCTTTAATAATAACTAACGCTTAGTAACTGGGTACTGAGCTTTGAGTATCTAGTGACAGTAACGCGTTAGAAGTAACAGAATCAAATGATAAAAAGTAACTAGCTGTTATTCCCAATCTATTGCCATCTATTTAATGTAACATGGTTAACGTAAAAAAGTATTGTAATTTCAGGTCGCACCATAAGCAACCGTGTTATACATCTAACAAATCATAAACATAAGTTCTAACTGCTAGCTTAAAACCTACTGTACGCGATTATAATCCCAGGCGAAACTCTGTTCAAACGAGATACGGAGAGTACACACAAAGTGAAATGAAGAAAATTTGTAAAGTGAATTCTAAAAGTAAAGTCTACAGTTTTTAAAATTAATTAGACTTCCGAATGTTATTTCCAGGCGAAAAAGTCACTTTTGCATTAAGCAACGTTACAAAGGCCAGTTGTTGCATACTGCAAAAGTAACTATAGTTACGCTTATTAGTATAACAGGAG
Source organism: Anopheles merus (assembly GCF_017562075.2). Taxonomy (NCBI): domain Eukaryota; kingdom Metazoa; phylum Arthropoda; class Insecta; order Diptera; family Culicidae; genus Anopheles; species Anopheles merus. The sequence goes on along the minus strand of NC_054081.1, from coordinate 3,740,633 downwards.
CAGATTCCCACCTCTACTCTCCAGCCTCCGGGATCGAATTATTCTTCCTGGGATTGTGGCTCTTCTTCGCCGCACTGTTGTTGTGTGCCAGTTTTGGTCTCTTCTTCTTTTTCGTTTTGCACGATTCGACACCGATCGGGCCCGGTGTCAGTGTCTCCAGCGCTCTCCGCCGTGCGCTCGCGTCACTTCATGGCGACCCAAAACGTCCACTGGCGTCAGGTTCGCCCTCTCTCCTTCCCAACCCCCTGTACACTCTGCGTGTGGAGTAGAACAGGTTACAGGCGATCGGTACGATTCGATACGGCAGTAATTATGTGGTGCAAGCGTGTTCGTCTCGGGTACATGGGAAGTTAAAGAAAGGAGGAGAGCGAAACCAAAAAAAAAGACACTCAGTGTTTACAACTAGCGCAGAGTGCTCCGATGCAAAAGCCTTAAGCACTGCCGTTACATTGCAGTGTCAGGCTGTAAGTACATGATGTCAGCTCAATTTGTATAGCTGCCGTAAGGTTTGTATAGGTTTGGTTTTGAGTGTCATTTGGTTTTTTTTTTTGTTACCTCCATCTTACTTGATGCTCCAGCGTTAGTGGAGTCCCTGGTCTGCATATTGATCGTTTTAAAACTACTGTATTGTTATTACGTTACTGCGCAAAAAGCGCCTCAACACGATCACTGAGCCCCAGGTGAAACTATTTACAGGCAAAACAAACAAACAAATCCCGAGGGAGCGTTCGCTTCGGAGTGCTCTCTAGCACCCGCCGCTTGTAAACCGACGCAATCAATCTTTCTCGCTTCGATCGGAGAAAATGAGCGATCCCAGAGATGAGCCCTCCACGGCCCGATTAGCACTCGTTGATTTGAACGAGTCAATTACGGCTCCCGGTGCGCACACGAAGCGAACGGGTGGCACTCCGAGGGCAGAAAGTCGCAATAATACGATCGAGATAGACAGAGACAGAGAGATAGAGCGAGAGAAATGGAAGGAAAAGGAAAGCACAAACATCTCCAGCCACTCCTGATCGCAATAAAGTTAGCAGTGGAGCAGCAGCCGGAGCAGATTAAAATCAGCGCTCTGGGAAGCGCAAAATGCCCCGGTCGCCTGATCTCTTCTCCCACGGGTCACGCTGCTTCTGGTGCTTGCTGCTCCTATCCCTATCTTTCACCCCCTCCCCATCCATCCCGGGGTTGGCGATGCATTCACCGACGACGACGACGACGGTCGAGTGGCACACGCAACGGCACACGACCGCGTCCGGCCAACCAAGGCTGGCTTAGGATGCTCTAACGCTTGCGCGCGTCCGCCTAGTCCGCGGCACAGTCAACCAGCTCTCTCTCTCTCTCTCTTTCTCACACAGGTACTGGGAACGCGGGCAGAACGCGCCACACACGCGCTTCCGTTCCGAAAAAACCAAACCGGTTTTCTACCTGTACTCATCAGCATTTTAGTTTCGGACCAGTCCGCTGGACACGAAAAACAAAACATATTAATATCGAAAAGAAAAGAAAAAAAAGTGGTGGTGGTGATAGGGGGGAAGCTGTGAACCATCGTTAGCTCCAAGCGTCTGTGTGTGCGTTTGGATCTTCCCTTTGGTTCACGCAATTTAAAAGTCCCAACGATATTTCTCTTCTTTTTTTTTCGTTTTATTATTCGAGCAACCGATTTTGTTGCGCGACACGTGTCGCAGCGTCGCAGGTTTGCCGCGTCTCATCCGGTAGCACCGAATTGCTGCAGCTTCGCACGGTGGGATCGGCGAATGTGTCGGCGGTGGTCAAAATGCGAACAATCGAATCTCGAACACGGGCACGTGTTAGTACGAAGTGTTCCCCGCCACCACACACGGGACTAGCCAGCCTCACCACCGGCCGCACCACACCGCTGCTGTGTACAGATCCCGCCGCACCGCAACTAGTGTTGGTGCGTCGGAGCACGCGCAGCCACGGCACCGTAGCACAGGTTAGCAGCGCCAGGAGGCTTCGGGCTTCGGGTTTCGGATTTCGGGACGGTTGTCATCATCCCCGGCCCCACAGCAGTCCCCCGCCCAGCCGACACCTTGCAGCAGGAACGCACGTTGCAGCACGACACGACACCGATGAGCCAGAGCCGAAGCGGGCGCATGCACAGCGGGCAAAAAGGTCCTGCTGGCCTGCCGAACCGAAGCCAGTGCCGAACCGAAAACCTTCTCCCCCCACAAGCGACCGTGTGCTGTACCGGAATGCTGTGTTGGCGCGCGCCAACCGACCAAACCTGCACACACAGCGCAAGGAGGCAAGGACTCCGAGCAACGCACACAGCCACACGAGCTCACGAGCAGGCACGAGCGGACGGCTCCGGTTCCAGGTTGACGCAGTCCGAGCTCGGCAGGCATAATTTAGTTAGCATAAGACGGTCGGTATGCAATGAAAGTTCGTCCCTGAGGCCGGTTTCCCGGACGCGGTTGCTCTAGGCGCGCACACACACGGGGCTTCTGGTGGTGCTCGACGGTTTTTGTGTTGTTGGTGCGTGGTTTTTCGCCTCGCCTGTGTTGCCCGCCGTCCACCAGCAGTGTGTCCCCAGCGCACGGTGTCCACGGTGTGTACGTGCGTGTGTTGGTGTGAGGTGTGGATGGGGGTTCGCTTAGCGGGGTGCGTGCAAGCTGCCAGGATATCGCTAGCGGTGGGGCCATCAGGTGTGTGTGTCGGAAGTGCGGACGCGGAATTCTAACGCGCGGCGGCAGGCTACCGTTACGTGTGCGGGAACTTCCAATTTGCGGGAATCCCCTGCCCAGAGGGTTGTTTGAGGGGAATACACGAGAGTCCCCCACTGTAGAGACAGATAAGCAGGTGAGTGTGTAGCCGGGTGCGTTGAAAAAAAAAGGGCCGAGAAGGACATTAGGGCTTAGGTAGGTGCAGATTGTGGTGTAGTGGGTGAGTGAAGTGTGCGCGCGGGAATCATTTCGAAACAGCAAACAACATCCTCAGCAATACAACAATCAAACAAACTCAAAAAAAAAAACACTGTTCGCGAAACGCGCCAAGTCTGCAAGTCAACTTACAGGTAAGAGAGCCTTTTTTTTTTAAATTTCAATTAATTGGAAAATAAGACTTTTCGCATTTTCTCCACAACCAACACTGTTGTACGGAAAGATACAGTCGGCTTACGTTCCAAACCCGTCTCCGAAGTTCAGCGGTGAATTTCATCCACTTTGCTCCAACCGTGCCGAATTCGGGTCAGATTTTGTGGAATATCTGCAACTCCTACCCAGAGGTTGTCTTTGTGCATACAAGTCATGGGTTTGGGGCAGGCAAAGTGTTAACCCCTCTCTCCCTCCCTTCCTCGTCTTTGGCAAAGGTGCGTGTGATAGGTGCAACCCATATGTCAGCTTCCACCTGTGCGACCCACCCCGCCGCACGAAAGACCCGGGGATCCGTGACATCCAGGAAATCAAAGGTCCACATGCACACTTTTTCCTAAATCAATTTAACTATGGCAGTCTCTTGTACCCTCACACACACACACACACACACACACACACATAGTGAGTGCGATGTGAAGTAGTGTACCGAAGCACATGTTCACATGTGTCGTTACCCGGATCCTCTCGGCAGTTGAAGAGGTCGTCTTCAATCGGGCGGGGCGGCGAGCTGCTCCACTATTACCCGGTGCAAGATATACGGCTTCCGAGTAAACGGTTTTCGCGTAGCTTATTAACCGCGTAGCGCGACGCAGTCCTCTAACCCCCTTCCCCTTGCTCCAACCATATTCCACCCGGCACGTTTTAGGTCAAGGAGTCGGTGTGCCTCTCACGTGTGCGTACGCGCCGGGGACGTGAATGCGGTCCGTGTGGCCTTTTTCCAGTGTGTGTGTGTATGTGTGTATGTGTGCTTGCGCTTCATTTTTATTCCTCGTTTTTCCACACACATACACACACTCATACGTTTTCCACTAGCAGCTCGGCGAGGACAATATCACAAAAGTTTTCTGCGACTTTTCACGTCACCATATGCCGACCTGGCTCCCTCCTGGACCTCCCCTCGGCAGGCTACGAAGTTTGCTGTGAGTTTAAATTCGCCCACCTCCCGGTGTCCCCTCCGTGCAGCCGGCAACCTTCCCGGCTTTTGGGAGGGAGGGCTTACATTTGCACCACTGGACCCACTGCTCCGAGGTACACAGGTTCTGCAGGTGGAATAAGAAAAAAGAGGAAGGAAAATTGGAAAAAAACAGCGTAGTGTGGTTTTCTCGGCACTCAGTTTCTTGTGCTGTGGCTTTTCCCGATGTTTGTGCTTTGCAAAACCCTTTTTTTTGTCTTCTGCTGTTGGGCTGCAAGGCAAAGGATCCTTCCAACAGAGGACCCACTCCACTAAGTGATCAATAATTTCTGTGTGCCCAGTAAGGGGGGGGGGGTTTCCTCGCCCAGTCCAATATGCGCAACACGAAAGAGGTGAGAAAATCACGATGTCGGTTGGGAAATTCATGACTTTGAAAACGAGAGAAAAAAACCCCCGCAAACCCCCCAAAACAAGAAACTCGCATACAAGCGGCCCGAAACCCGCTCAGTAAAAGTATAATCGCAATCCGTCGGCTGCGGGTGCGGTGGAGTGTAAAAATGATAAGCGACAAGGCATCAACGCAGCCGCTGTTGCGCGAACGTACGGGTACGCAAACCGAATAAAACCTGCCAAACCGATTTGACGTAACACACACACACACACACACACACACACACACACACACACACACACACACACACACACACACACACACACACACACACACACACACACACACACACACACACACACACACACACACACTATGCAACTGGAAGATTTGTGTCGAGATTTTTGGTGTTGTCGCGCGGGCGATGTGTGACTCGACGCGTGGTTATATTGATGTTTCTCCTGTGCTCGCTCTCTCTCTCTCTCCCTTTCCGTTGCTAAGGGGACCCCGGCAAAGCAAAGGCACACCCGGAAAAAATAAAAACACACCACCGTGCACACGCACACACGTTGGTAAACAAAGGGGGGCTGGCTATAGTCCTCGCGGACGGTAACTAATTTGTGCCGCCACTGCTGTCACACTGCTGCTGGTCGGCTGGGTGTGCGTACGGACTGGGAGCGTTCTTGGCTCGTGCTGGTGTGCTGTTGTGTTGCCAATGAAAAGCTAGACAAGAGAGAGGGAGAGGGTGAGAGAGAAGATTGAAATAGACTGAGGCAACACACACACACACGCGCGCGGAACCATTCAGTCGCCCTTGGATACAACGGCAGCAAAACAATTCAGCTAAGTTTTTCCCCAACTACACGCGCGCGCGTGTGTGTGCGACCTCTCGGGTGCTCCTTTGCCGCTTCCAGGTGCCCCTGGGGATGGCGTGCTTAATCACCAGCGGAACAAGGGCCTCCCCCCGCCGGACGCGTCCAAACCACCCACGAACCTACGCTGGCACGTAAAACGGGCACCTCGGTGGAATGTTTTGGAACAGATCTCAGGCGCTAGGGACGCGGGCGAGGTCCACTGCGGGTTGGGGTAGGCAGGGCGCTAGAATCCACATTCACTTGGTGGGCTTGGACCTCTCCGAGCGGGGCGGGTGGTTTATAATCGATATCCCGCGTGCGTTCCTGAAGTTCCTGACGTCCTGGGGTTTGGTGCCGCAGTCGTCGGTGAGGACCTGGCTGCAGCCGACCCACTCTCAGAAGCTCTGCGAAGCATTGACAACGGAAGAAAAAGGACGGTCTTTGAATCGCTGGTTTTGATTCCTACAAAGCCATGCCGCCATGTTGGTTCAACGTCCAGTCCAACAACAAAAAAAAAAGGCCCGAAAGGTTCGTAAGGGACTCCAGCAGCACTGCCCGCACACTTTATGGCATCAATTACTCCAGAGCTTGGAGGGTTTTGGCCCGAAAGAGAAGCCAGGGAACACACACACACACACCCACACACCTGTGCAAAAACCTCGGCAACTAATATTGTTTGTGTTTTGTTCCGGCTCCGGCTTCGGTGTGTTTTTGTTTTACAGCCAGCCCCGCCGGGCGCGCGCTCAGAGAAACCTTTGGGAACGGTGGGAGGGCAATTTAATGTTCTGCGTCCTTCCCGGGCTCGGAACCGCGCCCCCCCCCCCCTCCTTGCAGCAAAGCCCCAGTACTGCCAGGGGAAGTGATGAAGAAAGTTGCTTCAAAGTTGCATCCTTTCGCTGGCTTTTTTGTGTATGTGTATGTTCCGAGTAAGAAGTTCCTTCCGTTCCTTTCAGTGTACACTGGCAGGAGTCAAACTGCAAACTCCGAGGTGTGGAGCAAGCGAGACGGACACTAATTGCTTGTATTAATTTTCCTACATTCCCCTCCCGCGTGAAAAAAACCCAACGCCCTCCCAACGTTCCCAACTGTGGCTGCACTACCCCTATAGTGGTGTTGGCGCTTCCTGTTGATTCTCTGCTCCGCCATGCCACGCACGCCCCAGGACGCCGCCGCCGGAAATAGCATTCAGCCGGGCAGGCATGGACGCGGAAAGGCTCTCGCGAAAAAAAAAGGCTTTGAAGGCCGAAGCTTGCAGCACACATTTGCATACCGTGGGCGGCCCCACAACCCATTTGATGGGGCAGAGTTGACGCGCGAAATGGAAAAGGTCAAGCCCTCAGCCACGGCAAGCCCTCCCGGTTGTAGTTCCCGCCCGCGCCACACGGCAAGGCTTTAGAACGTCCCCTTGCAGATGGCTCGGGCCGTCGGTTTCCAGGGGGCGCAAACTGTTGATTAGCTTCCCTCGCCGGGGGCCGCCCAAAGAAAAGGAGATGCATGTCAATTAACACTAATTAAGCACTCGGCGATGCTACATGCACGTGCAGTTGCACACCTGCCCGCCGGGAGCCACTCCTCCCTCCCTGATCCGCTAAAATGGTGGCAGTTGTCATCCATTTTTTTACCTCCTGCTTGCACGCCCTCTAGGCGGGAGCGTTCGCAGTAAGTGATTCATTTAGCATTTTACGACACGGGGCGACCTACTGTGGGCACTAGAGCCCCAAGGTACGATCGTAAAGTCGCGTCAATAATCGAAGAACGGTGGCCCACCAGCTGCGAAGGTGCCAATGGGTGTCGTTGGATGTCCGATCGAGGCAAGGAACTGAACTGGGCAGCTTTCTTCAGGGGATTCGTTTGGGAGTTGCTGCGTCGGTGGTTTACTGCCAACGCTGCGTTTGTGTGGAGTGGTTGTGTAGAGCAAGTAATTTGACACGTCCGATGGGAGGGTGGACGCCGTTGGATACTGTAATTATGAAAAGGTTAGCACCGCATGACCCGGTACCAGCAGCAACCGCTGAGTGACAGTTTTAACCTCGACTACCCAACTCACTGCTCGCTGCTGTAATGCTGCACAAGCTGCATCTTCCCCCGAACCTCGACTCGACCAGTCTGGTGTTGCGTAAAAAAACAGCCACCTCTGGCTTCGATAATCTTCCCCATGGCAGCAGCTACCGCTCCTTGCCTCCTTTCCAAAACCGTTCCAACCAAGCCAGTGGTACTGCTTTGGCGACAGCGGGCCCGGCGTCAGGTCGGTCCGCACACCTAACCAGTTTGTTACGCGAAGCGCCGAGTTCTGCGTGGGCAGATCGGACTGCTGCTGCTGCCAACTTGTTTCCATCGGCCCTGATTGCATCAGCATCGAGCGCTCGAACAGCGTACGGGGACCGGGCCCGATGCACTGTTGCAAGCGCCGGGGAAGCGCCTACGCAAAACCGAGCCGCCGAAGGCCGCGGCACTACGGCTGATCGAGCTGCTGTGCGGTAACGGGTAGAGATGTCACCCAGTCACCCCGTTCTCAAGATGACCCTTTCACTATCGGCGCGTTTTGGTTGGGCAGCTTGCGTGAGGAGGTGGGCACGAAAAGGGACGCTCGCTCGCGCAAATCGGAAAGCGACAGAGCGACACATCAAACGTTACGATGCGGTCGCAGGCGTTTGTGTGATTGTGTGAAAAGAGCAACCAAACAACGGAAAAAAATCCCAAATTGAGCAATCTTAGTGCATGATGCAGCGACTACATTGAAGCTTTGACCTTGATGCCTCGCACAACAAAAGAGGAGTTTATCGTATTTACGAGAAATAATTCTTAATCAGTCAATGAAGTAGTGCTGGAATTACTTCTACATAGCTCTCGCACAATTTTGTTTGAAAATAACACGAACTACAAAGCGAATGGATGTCCCAGTTTCAACTCATCTTGTTATAAGTATCTCTACTCAAGTGTTGCACGGATTTAACGATATAGGGTTGTACAGATCTGGATGGAATGTAAAAACAACTACCTCTGCCAGCTCAAGACCTACTTTGTCCAGCAAACGTGTAATGTTTTCAGTACACTGCAGGTATTCCGACGGGCTCAACGTGATTTCTGACAGGTTCAAGATAGATTTCAGGAGCTTGTGGTCTTAGTTTGTTTTCCCCCTAGTCAAGACAACGATGTAATGTTTTATGTTCTTCGGTGAAAAGAATGTACTACATGAACCAAAGAAAATGAAATTTCTTCAGATTCTACCTCATGTAGCTCATGAAACGAACTACACAGAACTTTGAAGGAGCTTTAAACCATGTACTACTATTTGTTAAACTACCTACAGAGCTATCTGATAACTAGAGAGCAATGGACAAACTTTTTCTAGTAATATTCTGTGATGGGAACAATGAAGTTTTTGTCGGAATCGATTCCGAATAGTAGGTCCAGAATCAGTTTCCCTAATCAGTTTCCGGAATATATTCCGGAATCGGCGCCGGAATCGGAATCGACTCCGAAATCGGTTCCGGAATCTGCTCCGGAATCGGATCCGGAATCGGATCCGGAATCGGATCCGGAATGGGTTCTGGAATCAGCTCCGGGATCTGCTCCGGAAACGACTTCGGAATCGGCTCCGGAATCGGATCCGGAATCGGATCCGGAATCGGATCCGGAATGGGTTCTGGAATCGGCTCCGGGATCTGCTCCGGAATCGACTCCGCAATCGGCTCCGGAATCGGCTCCGTAATCGGATCCGCAATCGGATCCGGAATCGGATCCGGAATCGGAGCTGGAATCGAAATCGATTCCAGCATCGGAATCAGCTCCGGAATTGATTCCAAACGAGTCCGATTCCGAGCTTCCACCACTAATCTACATAGAGAAGTGTCATAATTTGTGCTTGTCTCTTTGTTTGATTAACAAATGATTGATTTTGCGAAGATTGTCTACCGGAAGATGCTTTTTCAATGAAGCGTAAACTACAATATGTACAACTATCGAGAACTCGCGTTTGTTTACAAGAGGTGGCGAACCACAACGAGCGACAACGCGAGGCCCGTGCCGTATGTTTGACATCTCTGCGGTAGTTGTACGGCGCGTGCCGGTTCATTTTGACACCAGTCGCACCGCCTGAACTCTCCGCTTCACATGCCCGCACGTACGGTGCGCCGTTAGTACACGGTGCACGTGTGGCGACGGCAGCTTTGGTGTCGTGATTTGCGTCGTCCCTCGGCGCCTCTCGTCCAGCGCGTAATTTGAGAAAGAAGAAGCAAAACACCAATTCCCCATTGGGCTTCTTTTTATCTTCGTTCAACTGCAGCTACCATTCCCGGCCCGCCCGTCAGCAAAGTCAACGCAAGTGAATATGCGCTACACACTGTTTCTTTCGCCGAGGGTGGGTGTAGTTAGTACATTTTTCTTCATTTCTTTCTACAACAACAACAGCAGCGGAAAAAAGAGCAAAAAAGCAAAACAAAAGCACTTCATGTTGTCCTGCTGCTGGTGGTGTATGAGTGCTAGCTCATGGCGAAGTTTTGGTAAAATTCTGTAGAACCATTCTCTCCACATTCTCCCACCAAACATGTCAAAAGTCCCCAAACCAACCAGTCCCTGCCAAGGGGGATTTGGAATTTCCAGTTACATTCGAGGTCGCTCTACGTCCCTCTAAATCCAAACCCAAGAAGAAGAAAAAAACTCCCCCAAAGAACAGTTTGACCGATGGGTTCACCACCTCGCCCGGGTTTATGCCCCACAACGGAACACAAGAAGGTTTTGGGAGAGGGACTACCAGTTTCTGAGCCATTGTTGTTGTTGAATTGTGATTGATTTCTCTTGTCATCCAGCGCGCGCGTTGGTGGAAACGCGTTCTCGCCCACACCCTCCACTAGTGGGTGGAGAGGGGAAGGATGAAATCGACCAGAGATTTCAGGGGAGGAGGGGAACTTTCCTAGGGCGCTGTGACCGGAATAATTATTGACCACGGGCGGCGACAGAACTGGGGTTTTGGATTGCTTGCACCCTTCGCCGGGTACGTCGGTGCCCGTGTCAGCTCCAGCATGAGGAAGTGAGACTTTTGGGGTTTTGGTTGTTCAACATCCCTTGCCTTTTGCTTGAGATTTTTCTTTCAATTTTTTGGGGAGTTGTGGAGTTCTGGATCTTAGCCACAGGCACACCACAGCAGGCTTACAGCTTGTACAAACAATCGTTCGCACCGGGGCCCGCACTGGACTACACTGCCCAAATTGCCTGATTTGCTGGTACATCTGGTACTTCTTTGAACTGGTTTCTAAAAGGCTGCAGTAACTCCCGCAAGCTTCGGGAAGGTATCGATTTCTCTGCTGGGCAGGTCCAGCGCGAACCACCTCCACAATGCCCGTCGTGCAGCTCCAAAGTGACATTTATTTATTTAGTACGTACCGTCTCGACTCCCGGCGCATATCGCTCACATTACCGACGCCTCCGCCTGGGCCTGGTGTGTGTGTGTCTTCTTGAAAAACCACGATCGTCGCGATGCACGCAGCCATACAACCTTCAATCAATCACGCGTCCCGCTGGTCTACCGCGGTTCGGCGAAAATTTACGAAACCGCAGCAAACACACAGCACACAGCGCCCTCGTCCATATTTGGAAACGTGATGCGAGCTGAGGTAGAGGACGCACACGCACGTGACGGCTTCCAGGGTCTCCGCATGTAGGTCGCCAGTCGGGAGCGAGAAGCCCATCCCGCTGCTCATCCGCCCCCGAATATGCCGAGATTATGTTTCACAACATTTTTCCGCCTAATTGTTATCGTCATTACAGGGTCGCAAACGAATCGCTGCGAGAGTTGGATCGCCATCGGGGCACACTGCTGCTGCCTTCTCTGTACTGCTGGTGCATTGCCCACGGTGATGATGCCGCCGCACACAGCCACACATGTGTGACACTGGGTTGAGCTAATTTTAGCCTTGCGCCAACTACACACCCTTGCATCCCCGGCTCATGCCCCAGCGTTTTCGTTGCAATAAATTATCTCCATTGGCGTTGCATCCTGGCGAATGTGTGTGTAATGCCACGCGAACGCGCAAAAGGGTTCAAATATTATATGCCCGGGAGCGGCACCACGGCACGAAGGAATGTGACGGTGGCTCCGGCGGAATGCTGCCGGACCTGTGCCGCGGACCTGATTGATGCAACAATTTGGTTCTTTTCGGTGGGCGCGAGGACGCTGGGCGCATTCCAGGAGGTATGCAGCACCGGAATCCTGCGCCTCGGCGATGCTTGATTTTATTATAAAACATTACACACTCCGATACGGACAGTCATCGGCATCGTGCACGTTGATACGACCTCACATTGATTCAATCAGTCTGTGTGCGGGGCAGGAGAGTGAGGAAGTTGCAGGTTTGTTTGGAGGTGTACTTCTATTCCAGTGAATTCAACGCTATTGCACTAGAGAGTACTGGGTGTGTGTGTGTGTTGAATGGAGTGTTGTAATGGGCTTAATTACACAGCGCTACTTCTAATCCGTTTGAATCGCGATGGCGGACGCTGTTACGTGGAGGCGCACTGGTACATTGGGACATCGCCTGCATCTTCATTGTTTTGTGCTAGTTTTTAGGATCTTTCAGCTTTTATGATAGCAATTACTTTCTAGTTTAATTATCGCATCGCATGCTGTTGGAATGGGCACGAGTTTTTCTGCAAACGAGCAGTATTCGACTGTTCGGGCTGTTGAGGATGCTTCTGATGATCTTTTCTTCAAACTGGCCGAACAAGAACATCCACGGGTTTACTGTATTGAGTTGAAACTTCCTGTCACTTGGCAGCAAACTTCCTAAACTGGCAACGAAAAAGGTTGGAGGGTTGTTAGGCACCTAGATACAATCCTCCGGTTAGGGATCTCGACAACTATCGAACATAAAGAATCTCTTGAAGTGATACAGCGAAAAGTAGTTAAATTCTAATGCGCCAAGTCCATCCCGGTCTGGTGCCGCTGCGGAATAACATCTGCAAATAAAGTTAAAGACATTTTTACAATGTTCGCTGAATGCTCATTCAACCGTGTAACGCAAGAGCACTTCAAACTTTGCAAAAACCTCTCACTGCATCACCGTTTGCTCCGTTTCTGTGGTGCACGCGACTCATTGCAGCCAATCCGAACTCTGCCCGGGCGTGCGTTCTCAGGTTATGGTTGCTCACCCGCGATCAGCTTCATTAGTATTTTCCGCAGTTAACCATAAGTTTATTTTGCTCTCTTCTACCGTCCCAGACTATCTCCTTTTTTTTTGTATTTATTTTAGTTAGATTTTGAGACAGGTTTTGCGAGCGATTGGGTCGATTGCTGGGCGGAAGGCGAGAACAGAAAGGCAAGCCCTCTAAGGCTTCCGGCAGTGAGCGATTATCCCGGGGGCGTTTACGGGTGTTTGGGTGTGTGTGTGTGAGGGGGGGCAGCGAAACGTTGATTTAATTGATCGATACGCGACCGTCGTGGGTACAGTGAGTCTTTTTTTGTTGCTTTTCCTGCCCCTTTGCGTGAGCTGGAGATGACGGATAAGGCGAAACAAAAAACACTCACACTGATCGGGGTGGTGGCCACCAAAACACACACACACACAGCTATCAAGATACGTAAGAACAAACGGGAAAAAACCTCCCCGACTCCAAAAAAAATGACAGAAATGGCAGGAAGAAAGAAGACATTAGTTCCAATTTGGAAGTTAATCAAGCACAACTGCCTGAAATGGTCCAAAATTTCATACATGGTGTCTGCCCGAATAGTCAAGCCAACCTTGAAGCGACAACAGAGGCACACAAATGGAGGAGAGAGAGACACACACACACACACGTACAAAAGTAGTAAAGCGATAGAAAGGCGACGAAGATGCGAATCGACAACGCGGAGCGCAAACATGGGCCCGGATGATAAAGATTTCGAGAGTGCATCCCGCTGGAAAATCGAAGACACCCAGCGTGTGGAATTTCATTAGAGCGCAGAGAGGGAGAGAGAAACAGAGATAGAGCGAGCGAGATAGTTAGTGGGAAGTAACGGAAAGCATTTTTGTTGAAATGAAATGAAGCAAATGAAAACATCATGCAGGAAAAAGGAGAAAAAGATGAAACAAAAGGGAGTAAAAACCACCACCCAAAGCTAGGGAAAATAGAACCCAGCAAGAAACGAAAGATAATACAAAAAAAACAACAAACAGATAAAACAGAGATGAAACAAAAACGAAAACGGCAGAGGAGCAAACTCGAAACAAGGTTAGTGTAAATGAAAGCAGTTGAAATAAAAACAACAAAAAAAGAAGAAAAAAAAGGAAAAGAACTGAAACGGCAAGCGAGAGAGAGAGAACACGAAGCAAAACAAAGACACTAAAATAAGGGAGGACAAAACCATTAGCTCGGCACGAGAGACGAACACTGGACAGCGGGACGAGAGCGTGCGGGCTAGTAAAAATGCTCAAACGATACGTATAATCACCGAGCCGTGGTCCGCGGCACACGGCACAGTCCGAGATTGGATGTAGAACAATGTCTGTCCCCTTGCGCCTTCGTCTCCAATCCCTCCTTAGTCGCTTAGTCGGGCAAGTTTCGTTGCTTTCGGGGTTCGGTTCGGGATCGGGAATCTTCTGCGGCTGACGGAAATCGTGAATGTGATAAAGCTGAACATGAGCACCGAGAGGGACCCGCGCCGCTACCACTGCTGCTGCTGCTGCTGCTCCTGTTTCTACTGCTGTCCACTGGCCGCCAGTGCCCTACAAACGAGCGCTTTATTAACATTAATTAATGATAATTTTATTCCTTCTCATTATCTCGTGCGCGGGCCGGAAGGGTGGCGGAGCGGTGGGCCCAGCTCTTTTTGTCTTTTCGTTTCGGAGACAGGCGTGGCGGCGAACCGGTCACCACACATGATGAAGATGAGATGCTGTGGTGGATGGATTGGTGGATTTTCGGCAACCATTTCCTGCGCGGCCGCGATTGAGGATGCAGGGTTTTGTTGGTCCCGGGTTGGCCCTGTCACTCACTAGCACAGGTCGGTGTCGATTGGGGGCCGCCCAGCAAACGGCTCCGAACTAATTGCGAAACTCCTCCGGCGCCGGGCAGCGCTTGCTTTCCCCTGGCACTGGCAGGCTTTAAAGACACCACCTTCCTTAATATCCTTCGCCTCCACTGCAGCCATTCGTTTGGGGTTGGGGCAGAGTTTTCGTCAAGTTTTGCCCTGCGAAGCACACCTTCCGAAACGCGCCGTTTGCCTTTCCCCCCGTTCCGAGCGTCAAATCCTTGTCAAGTCAAACGCCACCAGTGACTTTTATTGAAGTTTGACACAAACGAAAGAGAGAGAGAGAGAGAGAGAGGGGGAGCCGTATCTATTTCTAGCACTGAAGCTCATTTAGTCACTGCTCCTGCTGTGGGGATACTCGACAGTGGTGATACTTTTTTTTCTCTTCTTTTTTATCCACTATCCATCTTGCCCCGTTTACACCCAACGCTTGAACGCTGCAATCGTGGCCGGTGTGTTTACACTTGCGGGTGGTACACTTTTCATTGCTAAATATTTAAGTAGCTTCCGCTGCACGCTTACATTTACATTGCCCAGCCGGCAAATGCCACCAATGAATGTCCTGCCACCCCCCTCCCCCCCCCCCCCAACCCCCCGCCAAGCACTATTTGAAGTTGACGGCAGGCGTAGCGCACTGTCATCTTCGAACTGCGTGCCTATTTTTCAAAGCCCATTGCCAGCTATCCTAGCCTGCCCTGCACACCGACCCACACTCCGGCGACTGCTGATCCGGCGTAAGATGAATACTGCCTCCCCATGTTCCGCACCCGGCAGCCCGCTACGCTCGTCATAGTTTTTCCAACAAACATCATGAATATTTAATACACAAACGAAAAACATCTTAATTTTTGTCCCGAACTCTTAAGTGTCGGCAGATCCCGGGCCGCATCTCTTCTTCCTTACAGCACACACACACACACACGCTCAAACGCACAGCATTCCAATTACGGTTCCGGTTCCTTTTTTTGCGGGCTGGCTATAAGGGTAGCACTTTCTTCGCCAGAGTTTCGCTAGCTGTGCAGTGTGCTGCTCGCCGTCCTCGTTTGCTTCTATTTTGTCGGCTGAATTCAAGATATTCCCCCGTCATTTGGGGCGGGCGGTTTTTTTTAAGTCGGCACCTTTTGCCACTGCCAACTTTGCCCGCACTCGACTCGGCCAAGTATTGGCAAGTGAAGTGTGGACTACCCGGGTTCCCAAGTCGGCAAAGTCAAGATGGCTTGGGACGCACCGAGTAGACCGTCGTAGCGCAACGGTTCTTGATACCGGTGCCGTCACTTTGCGGCAACATTTCATGCCTTAATTTAGCGCAAAAAGGTCTCGAGCTCGTCTTGTGTGTGTGTGTGTGTGTGTGTGTGTGTTTTATGCTTTCGGGTTGACTTCACTCCATCCAGTGTGGAGCCATCTTGTGCCGTTGGAAGCTGAAAATGAAACGAAACCGGGAGCAGCATCCAAAAAAACACTTACAATTCGAAGCAAAAAGATACATATTTACACGTGTTTCATTTAATTTTGCCAACCACGAGGAAAAATGCATTCCGACCTTTCTTGCTCACACCACGCCGCGTCCTTCGTCCTCCGCGTTGGCAGCGAGAGTAAGAGTAGGTAAGCCTAAAAAAAAATAGCTTGCTTCCAGCCGGATCCAAGCCCAAACGCAAGGGGGAAAAAGCGCACGATCCCGAAAGCGAGAGTCAGCATTAAAGCATTAAATATGCTGAAAATACGGCAAAAGTGTGAATGCTGCCTGGAGCGCAGAGGACGCGCGCCGAGTGGTGCGGGGTGCGTGTGTATAAAAATAAAAATAAAACCTTTTCCCGGGGTCGTCCCGTGGCGAGCTGCCGGTGTAGCGCTGCCGACACTATCAACGCCCCGACGGCGGAGGCGCTTGCAGAGCGCTCGAAAGTGCTCGAAAAATAAAACGCTTGCCAAGGGGCGGAGGGGCTGTGGGAGGCGGGACAGTGCCCGTGACTTTTCCGTTGCGGCCCCGGACGAAGAAACAACAACGCAAACGGCAACGACGGCAGGCGAGCAAAATAAAAGTAAAGCAAACCCCGGGCATGGTGGTGCCGGTATCGGTTGTTAAATGGATCCTGCTTGCACCATTATCCCCGGGACCGGGCCGACCGATGGGTGGGAGGATTTCGGGGAAGAATTGTTGTCGGGCGCCCTCGGTGTAGTGTGGGGGGGGGGCTTGTTTTTCGGCATATTTTGTTATTCGGTGGGCTGTGCGTGTGATGAGCTGTGCACGGTGGCGCTGATCCTGCTGCTGCTGCTGCCTCCTTCTCTGCGTGTCCCATTAGGGGGGGGGGGGGGGGAGGGGAGGAAGCGGGAGGATGCTTTTTCGCTGGCAAACTTTCGCTCTAAAAACACCTCCCGAACATTCCGGGATAATTCCGGGGTGCTCACGGTGGGAAGAAAATGGTGCGGCTTCCGGACGAATGGTCGTGGTATATGGGGCAATCGTTTCTGTTGTTTTTGTGCTATTTTTTGAGGGTGAGTTTTCGGGCCCACTTTCTTCCCTAATGGGAGACAAGTCAGGCTACCGGTGAGGGGGCGGGTGAAGTAACGCGCACGTGAGTCACTAATCATTCGTTCGACAACGGTCGGCGAATGAGCTGGCTAATGGCATAATCCTTTCAATGCACTTTTTTCCTTGCGTTTTGGAGGGTTTGAAAGCGCTGAGAGGGTGAGGGGAAGCGTTTTAGACCAGTGCAGGAAAGGATGAAAGTAAGTATGTTTCATAAAGAGCATAAATTACCTTGCTAGAGATGCGTAGAATACAAAAAAACTAGGCAAAAAACTAGGCTTATTTGCAAGAAAAGTAAAAATAGGAGTGTCCTTAAATTACGTAACCCTTAAAATAGACAGTTTTGTAGCCATCTTGAGAATGTTTTTGGGTAGAAAAATAAAAACAAGGATTGTTTTAAATTATGGATATGAAGTGAATTTTCCTACAATTATCCATAAATTACGACACACTTTGACAAAAAAGAATTTGCCTACTCGCTCCCTCTAGTCTGGCAACATAAAGTTTGAAGCGAATTTACCTCTAGACTGTTGTCTCAATTCCTTTGAGCGTTGCGTAATTATTGGACGGCTCCCTTGGTTGTTTTAATTTTATAGAATTTTTTTGTACATTTTATTGAAATTTTTGGATGCAAATATAAGTTTGAATTATGGCAAAGGAATAACAACATATAGCTGAAAACCCAAATCAAATCACCGTCGGAAAAAGTTCGGGTCAAAACGGGACTCTGATACCTGTCACGTTGTTTACCAGCTAGCGAGCAGTCAATTAAGCTATCGAATCAATCGTATGGTACTCGGTTCAAATGCAATATGATGGCGTTGTTCTTCGCTATCGTTTGCTGTGCTGCTTTAAATTGCTTGAATAATTTAGTTCGTTTATGAACTTGAAAGATTGAAGCACAAATTTCATACAATTCAGGGCAGCTGTAAAATAAAAAAAAAGATTTGTGATATGATATGTGAAAGAAAATAATTGTATGGCATTGAAAAGCCTGCCGAGAAATTGTGGATACCTTTGCAGAGAAAAAAAGCATAAGAATCAAATGTAACATCACATACAAATAACACCGTTTGCGTTTTCCTTTCCACCCCTGCGCTTTTCTTTGCTATCCTTACCTAGTCTCCTGTTTTATATCGAAAATCTGTTCCGTGCACCGTATGGCTGATTGAAATAAATAAGTTTGCTTTAAAATGTCTTCAACAAAAAAAAAAAAAACGTGAAAAACGCAACCGACAGCGGCGAGGAGCCACCCTTAACGACCGGTTCGGTTCGACGACCGTGTGCGCACAACGGGTAGTTCAATTAGAAAAAGTTCACGTTCACGTTTGTTTCGGCTGCCTTTCCGACGTACCGTGCCCCGTCCCGTACAGCCATCGTTGCTTGCAGTGCTATAAAGAAGAAAGAAAAAGAAGACACACACACACACAAGTCAAAGAAGTCAGCTTGTCAAAGGGATCGTTAGGGTGCTGGCTTGATAAAGCTATTCCTGCAAGTCATTACTTACGAGCCAAATCTCGAGCCAGCGAAAATTTTCGTCTGCCAAAACGAGCCGGCGAAAAGGAGAGTGAAATTAAGTGTTCGAGAGAGAGAGAGAGAG
The DNA here is from genome assembly GCF_017562075.2 of Anopheles merus. Classification (NCBI taxonomy): domain Eukaryota; kingdom Metazoa; phylum Arthropoda; class Insecta; order Diptera; family Culicidae; genus Anopheles; species Anopheles merus. The sequence goes on along the minus strand of NC_054081.1, from coordinate 3,722,234 downwards.
AGCGCAGGAGAGAGATAAAGAGTGACGGAATGGAATTGAGGAGCGAAAGGGCACGGAAAAACCATGGCTTGGCTGGAATGCAGCTTCTGCATCGGGCGGGGAAAGTATTTGGCTGGAGTGTCTTGCACTCGCGATGCGTTAAGCTTTTTTTTCTCCTCCCTTTGCCCCATTTACTTAGCGCTGCTTTCTATTTCAGCTTCGCGTTTCCCCCTTGCCCACCCACCGTGCGCTCACCGTTCGCACTCCACCGTGCAGCCGGGGTTTTCCGCTCGATTTATAAATGTTTGCCAAAGTGCCAAACAGCCAGCGAACTAATCAATCAAACAAAGCTGACGAGAAGCGATCGATTTTCCATCCTCCCTCTCCCCCCTCCTTGCTGTCGGGGAAGTTTTCGCCGTACTACTGTGGCTGTGTGTGTAGGTGAAGATTTTCCTCACCTCGAGGATGTTACCTTCACACCCTTTCCAAAAAGCTTCAAAGAAACACCCGCCCACGTTTATCCTTTTGACAGGCGGAAAAGGTTGCTTCACACGTACAGCAGCAGCAGCAGCAGCAGCAGCCCCGACGATCCGGGTCTGTCTGTGTCTGTCTTTACGGTGTGCCGGGGAGGTGTGGAAAGTTTTCGCAATCCTCGTCAAGGTGTGAGAAGCCGTGCTTGCTTCGGTGTGTTGGCTTTCTGCCTGCCAGATTTTCTCGCTGTCTCGCCGAACTTACCTGGCAGGCGAAGGACGGCACGCTTCCCTTCCCGCAACGCCGCACGATGTGAAGCTATTAATTTTACTTTAATTATTAATAATTAATTCACTTTGCCCTTGCACTAGCGCGGGCGCGTGAAAGTGGCCCCGGTAAACAAACATGCTCGTGCACATGGCTGGCCGGGGGCCGGGGGTTTTCGGTACTCGCTCATTCTTTCGTGCTCGCTCGCACACCCAGCCCGAGCCAGTTTCGTCCTGAATAATTATAATTACCCACGTCGGTGCGGTCAGGAAGGGAAGTTTTACGAACTGGCTCGCAGGAAGGAACGAAAAAAAAACCCACCCCCAACACCCACGGAAGAAAAACTCACCACGAGAGGAGCGAGAGGGAAGCAACGCACTCACACACGGTGTGGAAAAAGTTCATCAAATATAGAGCACAGCGAATGGATGCAGATTTTCCACGCGGTCACGGGAATGTGAAATATTCAGCGATTTGTGTTAACGTTGCTCATTGGCGGCCGGTGCTCGGGCGAAGCTCGAGCAAACACGAGCCAGATGTAGACGACGATGACGACGACGAGATGGCGTTGGCGATAGCGGGCTCCCTAATTCACTGAACTAGATTAATTCGCAAAGCGTAAATCGAATTACTTCCGATTTTCCGCCCCAATCGGTCACAAATGATAGGGAGGACGGGCATGTGGCCCAGCGGGACGACTGGCAGGTAATAGGTGAATGGAAGGAAGCAAACCAGACTGTTCGTGGTGTGTGTGTGTGTGTGTGTGTGTGTGTGTGTGTGTGTGTGTGTGTGTGTGTGTGTGTGTGTGTGTGTGTGTGTGTGCACTCTGAGTAAATATGTCCCGCAGTGGGAGAGCGGAGGGTGGACTAGTGCCAGGGCGGAGATCTGTGAATCAATTAGCGTCGCAAATAAACAATCTTCCCTGTACCGGCAAGCGATGCGAGATTAGGGTCTTCGTCGGTGCTGGGTACACACGAAGAAGCAGGACCCAAGAGGCAAGCCAAAGGCAGGTGGATGGATAATTAGGGCAGCACGGTGGTGGTCTCCCTTTGTTTTCCCGACCGCGGCGGTGGTGCTGGGCGCGATTTGTTGTGATCGATTTTATTTTTCGCGTTCGCCGCACCGCCACATCAAGGATCATTAATTTTTAATCCATTTGCATTGCGCGCCGGCGCGCGCAACTCGGGCGGCAAAATAAAAGCTCGCCTCTATAGCAACAAGCGGCCCAAAGAGCTGAAAAGGAGGAGCGCGCGCGCGCGAGAGAGAGAGAGAGAGGTTACATTAATCCGCGCGCAATATGGACGCGGCACGGAAAATCAAACGAAGCAAACGAAGGCAGCATTTTGTTTGCGATGCGATGAGTGGAAGTCGCTTGTTTTTAATGAATTGAGTGCGACGAAAGAGAATGCGCGGAAGCGTTGTTAGATTTATTATTAATTATATTACAGCCAGCGGACTATTTTGGGAAAGCAATACCATTTTTGTTTTTCGTTCGATCTGAAAGCCGTTCGAGCTGAATGCAAAAAAAGAAATATTAACCACAGCGCAAGTGCACCGTAGCTTCGGTTCAGTATAACCTGGTTGCGTTTTAACCGCTCCTCGGTGGAGCAGCTTCATAGTGTAGTGTGTAACGTGCTTCGGCTTTACGTGCGGGGTAGGTCGTGAGTTCGAATCTTTGTGTAGGTTAGGTGGATGTTTTTCAAAACGTTCTCAAATCAATTATTATTGAACTATGACCAATGCGGGAGAAGGTGATGAATATTCTGAATCATAATATGGGTAAAATGTATTACGGGCTAATTAATTATAAAAAAAAACAAGAAGAGAAAATATAATGTTAATGCAAATTACTGGACCAAACATTACAACTTTGACAATAAATTGCCTAAAAAAAGTCATGCTTATTTGCAATATTAAAGGTTTTTTTTTTAATATAGTTTAAAAAGTTAAACAATTATTATGGAAAGCTCGAATTGCTGCCATTATTAGAATGAAAACATTCCTGTCATTTAAAAGCAATTTTTAAATCTTAAAATGCAATTTGGGAGATAAAAGAAACAACTCTGTAATAAAACTCTGAACAACAGCTTTCCACAACAAGCAAATTAAACGGTTCTCCTCTAATCCGCTTTGGAGCGTAACAAACCTCCAGCAGGTTAACTTTAAGGCTTCATGGCACTTTTAGCTACAACCCCCTCACCCACACTCCCTTCCCGAACTCCCAATCAGGACCGCCCGGATATCGATTGATTGTGCTAATTGCGTCTGGTACAAAAAAAAAAGAAAAAAGGAAACGCGTTTTAAAACAAGCGCAGCCAAACACACTCACAAACTCAATAGCGAGCTGTGTGTGATGCTTTGCCCGTGCAACGTGCAAAATTCTAAACGCTTCGGCACCAACGGCACTAGCAACAAAAAAAAACCCCTTCAAACGCTTGGGTTTGTAAGGGACACGGCGTCCCCATCAACGCGCCTAATTGCATTTTGCCTTCGGAGTAATTTTCCGCCAGTAGCGTCGGTTGCCGCGTTGCGTATTGTTTCACTGTCTTCTCGTTCCCGCGGAAGAGTGCATGTTTCTGCAGAGAGAGAGAGAGAGAGACAGAGAGAGAGGTAGTTTTGCGTTTTACTTTAAATTACTCCCGCTGCATCGGTGCAGGCCGCCGTGCCATAATCAAATTGCTTTGTCGGTTTGTTTAGAGGGTGTTTTTTTACTCTTTTTCTTTGTTTTTTTTTTCACGTGACCATTTTTTTCTTGATCCTTCCATCGTTCAACACACACACACACACATGGCTTAATTTCGTGGCACGAGACAAAAAGCGCACTCACTCAAGCGTTTATTACCGACATTCCAGCACGGTAAGCGAAGCTTTTGCTAGGTGGCATATGGGGATCACATCATGGGGAGGTGTGTTTTTTTTGTGTTGGGCTGCTTCGTTTTTGGTGTTTAAATAATGCCACTCAATGGGCAGAGAGACAGAGTGAGACCAGATTAAAAAAAAAAACTGTGATGGTGGTGGCAGGTTAGACCAAAGGCTAAAGTAAACGATGCGGCACGCGAAACACTGCCGCCCGACGAACAGGGAACCGCGGCCTTGCCACGTACGGGATTGGCCCTTCCTAAAAAAAAAAAAAAAACTGGACAGTTTCGTACTGCCGTCCACCGACCGCCTCCCCTGCCCGAAAGAACCATCCAACCGACCCGTCCCGGAAATGCCAAACACGCCGCTGGGAGGTGTTGCGTTAGTTTTGAATTTTTCATGGAGCTAGTGCCGGGGCCATCGTCACCATTCCATTCCGGAAGCAGCTCTCCGATCGGCAGCGGTGGCAGCATCACTTTTGGCGATGGCATAGTGTGCTAGCACACGGTAGAAGAAGCAGCAGCAGCAGCAGCAAAAAAATCCCCCTCCAGCAGAGGAGAAAGAAAGCCAGACATCTCGTTTCGGCAGTGTGCGACACGTGATACAGGTGGTGCCAAAAAAAAAGAAGCTCAAGCTTAAACGAAAACTAATCTTTAATGATATTTTTTGTTTTATGTTTTTCTATAGTTTTTGTTCCATTTTGCAGTAAATTGGCAGAATAACAACATTTAAATTAGAAAACCACAAAAATAATTAAAAAGTCCAACTAGATTCTTGTATAAACATGATATTTAAATTAGTTGGATTTCCCATTGCAAGCTTCTTCCGATTGTTATCGGAGTAAAAATTGAACGTGAAATAATCGAATCGGAATAGAAGGCATTTTTTAGCATTGTAGTATTTAGTATTTTTAAATTAAATCTTTGAGTAATTGTGTCTGTTGAATTGTGGTAGTTATAATAGCAATCTTTATTTCTTCTTTTTTTTAATTCCATTTCAATTCAAATGGGATTTGTTGAATTTGCTACGAATTTGCCGAGCGAATGGCAGCTAAACGGAATCGTGAATCAAGGACTCGTTAAGCTAAGGAATGGCAGGAGGAGTTGTTAACAGTATATAAGAAAGCGATAGAAAGTAGGAAATAAAGAGAAAGAGAGAAAGAGAGAGACAGAGAAAAAGCGCTAGAAAAACTAAAAAAAAAATGTTATTTTGTTTGCGTTTTTCATGTTACAATAAAAGAAAGGTTTGCAGCTCTGTTTTCTTGTCACGCACTGTCGCACGCGAGCGGCAGTGACAGTAACCGCGTGCCAGAGCAGCGGTACAAAAGCGAGCCTGATCCGCAACCGGGGGCCGCTTACCCGAGACCGGCGCACCAAGCGAAGCTGTCAATATATGTTGCCACGGTGGCCAGTCGGCCAGAAGGCCACCGATCCTGGCTACTTAAAGCCCGTCCCGGGGCATTGTTTTGCTTTTTCCCGTTAGCTCGATTTTTCTTTTTTTTTCACCAGCCCCCCCCCCCCCCCCGCTGCTTCTTCTACCGTCTTGCTCATCTTCTTCGCCTTGCTGTTGACACAAATATTGCCCACTTGATCCACGGGGCCGCGGCATCGTTTGCTGGAAAACCTGCGGGAAGGGGAATGCACGGATGAATCCAACCGATTCATCCTCACACACACACTCACACGTACAGCAGCAGCAACAAAAAAGGGGTTTTCGGGAAAAAGGGCACCAAACCGAGAAATTGGAAAACCGTCACGTGGATCAGCGATAATGGAAGCGTAAAAAATTTACATAAGCCGATCAGAATAAGTTTCACCGACTAATCTTTTAATGGATAAAATTTGAATATCGACCAATGGTGGAGCAGCAAGGGGGGAGGAAAGGGAAAGGTGGGGGAGTGGGGGGGGGGGCAAGAACGAGACATCCCGAGCATATGCACGGCTGCATCGAACACAGCAGCCCAACACACCGAAAGGAAGCGAAACAAAACAAGACAAACAAAATAGAGTGTGATGATGGGTAAGTCGACGGGTGGGGAGGCATGCCTATGGTCATTTTTCCGGGAAAGCTGTGCCTCGGTGGAAATGTTGGAAAAGCCACGAAGAAGCAATGCTTCGCCGGAAGATCGTCGAACGGACACTCTTAACTCAAATTTTACAGAAAAAATATCTTCTTTTTTGGTTTAGTGTTGTGATGTCGTGGTCCTTACACAATGTGTGCACGTTTGTGTGTGCGTGCGCGTGTGTGGGTGTGATGCTTCCTTTTGCTCATGGCTCATCCGTCATGTCGGGGCGATTTCACGCAGCAAAAACAAATTAATTTCACTCACGTGAGGTCACGGCGGGATCACGCCAACTGATGAGCCAACTTTGCTGCCTTTCTTTCGGCCCCGCCAAAAGATAACCCCCCTGAAACTCCCACACACACACACACACTAGCAATCTTCGATAGGAAGTTTTGGGAAAAAACGGCGTTTGTATGTGTGTGTTGGTAGAGGCACGAGCGTCAGAAAACGCCATTTATCACGGGCACGGTACACGTGCTGTAAACGCTCCTTCTTACATACAAACACACACACACACACACACACACACACAGCAAGAGAGGTAAGCGAATCCTTCCCGGTGGTGTTAAAGCCCGGAAGTGAGCTCCACTTCCGTAATCTTGCCCCCGTTTTTTTGCTCCCCTCTTTGTCCTTTTTGGTTGGTTCAACGCACCGAATGCTTTCCGACCCGCAAAAGCTTAAAATTATTGAAAGTTGCCGAGGCAGTCCAACAATAGTTGTGTTCCATCGGCACACACACACACGGCTCAACACTGTAATCGAAACTTGCTCGGTCGTGTTTGTCCGGTGCGGGGTGTGAGAAAACACAATTTTTTGGACAACAGCAGCACCCAAAAAAAGAAGGCTCGATAGGCGGCCATTTTGCAGCCCAAACACGCGACCGAGCCGAGGGGGGGGGGGGAGGAGGGAGATGGAGGGAAGGTGAAAATTACATTTGAATAACAATGGTCACTTTACCTCGGGCATTGGTGCCGTTTTATTTCTCATACTAGCTCCCCCACCACCCCCCTCCCCTCCCTACCTTACCCTTCCTCGTCCTCCGAAAAGCAAACCGAACACGGGAATGGCTAGGCGCACCCGGCATGAGTAATGGAGCGGGTACCAAAACCCCGTACCAGAGCTTCCCCCCACTCACCCCCCCCCCCACCCCCCCCCCGGCAAAAAGGGCCGAACAAGGAACCCGAAGCGATACAGCACAAACACAGACAACTTTTTGACGGGATTGAATTAGAACTTAGCTTACCCAGTCACTCCCCCCACACCCTCCCCCCCCCTCCCGAAATAGAGTATAAATTTACAAAATTGCAACGAACAAGCGTTTTTTTGTTGTTGTTGTCGCTTCTTCTTGTCGTCCTTGCTTGCTTGCTTTTTCTTTACTGCCTCCCCCCCCCTCCCCCCCGAGCATGCAAAGATGGCGGACGCGCACGGGTGGGCAATAACATAAGGTAAGGTGCGGTAGTGGCGCCCTCTGCTTAGTCAGCAAGAGTCTCCATCCCCGCCCCGCACGGTGCTGATGATATGTGTGTGTGTGTGTGTGTGTGTGTGTGTGTGTGTGTGTGTGCTGAAATGTGATTTTTGTTTCATCAAGCGAAACAAGTGCGGAAAGGAGAAGCCGTCCCGGGAGGGAGCAAAACACAAAACGAAACACAAAAATGGGAAGGTTCGCTTCCTTTTTCTCTGGCCACCACCGCCCCCCCCCACCCCCCCCTAGAAAGGTTAGGCTTTACTGATGGCGCAGGTGGCAAGATTAGACGACAGCGGGCGAATCCTCCCCTTGCTCAGCTACAAAGGGAGGTGTAGAGGGGAGAGGGGGAGTAGTAGAGAACGGAAGGCCCACACACAAGGGTCACATTCGCCGAAAGCGTAACAAGCTTCAACGCCTCGAGTTGCTAACGAGCGTCGGCAAATTTGCTGCCGCTCTGTGAACTCCATGGCATGTGTGTGTGTCTGTGTCCGGAAATGCCTCGGGACTGGTAAAGCCGGACTGATGGCTGGCAGGCGGATGTGAACGCTGGAATAGCCGTACACACACACACATGACATGCTTAGTAGGCCTCCTGTCAGATTGCAGAGTGCCCCAAGGTTCCACCTTTCGGTAGTTAGAAAAACTGCGCCTCCAGCACATCTAGGTATGTGTTGGTGAGTGTTAGTTGTTATCTCTTTCCATCTCTTTCTCTCTCTCTCCCTCTCTGTGGAAGGTGTTTTATCACAACCACAACAGGTGAGTTGGCGAAAAACTTCAAAGCTTCTCCACACGGTATCAATCACAATCACTGGCTTTGGTTGCGCGATTGACAACTCCAAGCAGCAGTACAGGGCACCGGGTAGCAAACAGGTCCACAGCATCATCCACACCCAACACACGGGCCCTGCAGAACAGATATAAAGCCCATAAAAGTCACACAGGCAAGGCATTGGCCGACCAACGTCCGACCGTAACGCGTGTCCCAGGGCGCGTGAACTCTGCCGAACAAACAACTTCTGTCCCACACGGAACAGACAGAGGTCACACTCGCCGCAAGCACAACAGCAGAGCGGTGCGCGTGCGAGCGAGAGAGGAGAAGTGGCTACATAAAGTGTACGGGAAACAATTCAATTTTTCATTTCTGCCGACGAGCACGCAGCTTGGCATTGTTGTTTTCGCACCGGCTAGGCTTTGCCTGCGTGCTGCGTGGGTGTCTGTTTGTTTGTTTGTTTTTTTTCTGCTCCCATATGTCCCCTGGTGGTGAATCGCTCGAATCGGGCAGGGTTTGACAGCGTTGCGGTTCGGGTGTTGCTATGCGCTCCGAGAGGCGTAAAATAGTGCTCAAACGGTCACCTTTTCGAGCACTCTTGAGCTAAGCGGTCGAAACGGTGCTCAAGCTTAGTTTAAACGCGGAACGCACGTCAAAACTTTGATACTGGTAGCGTGTGAAGCATTTTGCACTTTTGATTTTTGTTCTATTTCAAACTCTGAATAAATCATTGAGAATTGAAACAAATGCGGAATATATGAATGTTAAGTATTTTTATTATTTTTGATGTATGACACTGACGTCATTTCATAATAAAACGTCGTAAGAAGCATGCATTGCAACTCGGAAGAGCTCAACAAATCGCTAAGTTTGGCCAGCAACACGTCACGTAATGGCGCCATTGAACACTTAATGTTGTCCCATTTCTAGCTGTCACCTTTTTTGCATCTTTCATTGCGAACGGAATGGTGATGCCAATAACTACTCAGCAGCTTGTTTCTATTTGGAGTGCTTTGAAGTATCGCTCATTGCAATTTAACTCCCAAAAGAGTTGAAATGAAAAAAAAACAAACGAATTCAATGTGAGTGAGGTGCGAGTAACCATAAAGAGTTTTATTGCAAAAGGAGCCACCACAAACTACAGTTGGATGAGTTTACCCAATTGTCGCACTCATTGCTAGAAATGAGCACTACTAAGCCCCGCTTATTGGGCTCACATGAAACAGTGACAAGTAACTAACATTACATTCCATTTCGAACGCTAGTCACGGCGCCATTGCAGTGACCCCGCGCACCCTATGACCCACAACCGCAAACTGCTTTGTGGGTGCAGATTGCTGAGAATGCTAATATTCAATTACGGCAAACCCCGGGTTACTGACTTCTCCGATCAACGACTGGACTCGCCACCAACCGACCGTTTCTCGTCTGCTCCCATGCGTTACGAAAGCTTGGCAAACCCTGCATTTGCTTGGTTTCGACCGCTGGCAGTGTGTACTGGTCCTAGTGAACTCTACGGCGACCTTTGATTTGCCGGAGGACGGAGGCAACGGTCGCCACTCTGCGCCACTGCCTGTAACTAATGCAATATGTAGTTAACAAGTGCTCGAATGTAGTGCTGTCGTTTTTGACTCCGACCTGCGTTCACCCTCACCACTACAACCACCGCCATCCGCGTGGCACGCGTGAAATCAAAGAAAACACCTGCAGCCAAACTGCGCGTCCTCGCACGTCCCTGCCTCACGGACGCAAGGCGCCATTTTAGCAAACCGTTGCCGGCTGTCAACCACTACCACCACCACTACTACATCCCATTGGTGCCTTGCGAGTCTGGCAAAGCAGAAACAAACCGAACCCAAGCGGGACAAACTTTTGGCCCCGGCCAAAGGTGCAGATTGAACATGCAAGCGAAGAAACATGGCGAACTAAGACCCGGCACCGCAGTGGGTGGAGAGGGGTCAGAAGAAGAGGAAAAAGAAAACAAAAGCAAAGGACAATCCAGGGCTCCGAGAAAGAACATTCTTTTGTTGTTGTTTGGCCGCGCCGAGCGTTGGCGAAATAGTGCATTGAAGCGTGTCGGGCCATTTACAATGCTTCAAATAGTACTTGAGAAGTTCTGTGTGAGTGGTGTGTGTGTGTGTGTGTGTGTGTGTGTGTGTGTGTGTGTGTGTGTGTGTGTGTGTGTGTATGAAATACAGTTTGGTGAGTGAAACAACACAACGGAGCAAAAAAAAAAGAATGCCAACAAGTCCCGCACAAGCGGTACAGGACGGTTTGACGAACGCTGACGGAAATTGCAAACGTATTGCAGGACGAAATAGGAGCTGCAGCAACACCACACCGGCGGATGATCACGAGATGAAGTCAAAACGTGGCAGTAGAAGCAGTCTAGGCAACAACAACAACAAAAAATGGACGCCACCCACTACTGCTTGGAACACGAAAACGATAGCCCATCAGGAATGCGACGACGCAAGTGGACGCCCGGCATACGCTGGAGAAAAAAAGTTGGGCGGACATATCTTCCTCCCACCCCAACAAGTATGTTGAATGACAGCGGGATGCGGTGGTGCAGCCGACGGGCGACGGGCAGCGCTGAAAGAGCGCAATGAGGAATGATTTTATTTCTGCTATTAAGTTATCAAGCTGTTGACAGAAGGAGAGAGAAATTTACTTTCCGTGCGTTTCCTTTTTTTTTTCTTTTCTGTTGTTGGGCTCAGACTTTTCGCTTTCTTTTGGCCGGACTGCTCCGCGCTTGGCGTGTTGTTTTGGGGTGGGCGAAGATGGTGGCAGTTTTCGTCTTCGATATTTCAAGTTGATTCGTTTCTTTCTCCATCGCCCTAGACCGACCCGGCCCGGGGAATGGCTGATTCGTGAACTGGGTCCTTAATTTCTTCCGCCCAGCCGAGGGCAGCGGAATGCCGAATTTTGCCGGTGGCCTTTGTTTGCATGCCCTGTGGGTGTGATGGCTGCAAAGGGAGAGAAGGAGAGAGAGTGAGAGAGAAAAATTAAAGTTTGATTGCCATCTGCAACAAGGGCTGCCCAACCCAACGACCTGTGGCTTTCGGGGTGTGTGTGTGTTTTTTTGTTTAAATTCATTTCCTTTCCACCCGACGAGTACACGAGCTGACGTTTACATACCTTGGACGGTCGGGGTCAAGGTAAATAAATAAAGCTCGCCTTACGTTCCCGCCTCCAAACCACCCTGCCCGGCAGTGCGGGAGAATGTGAGATCAATCGTAAGCAATTATGCAAATCGCAATCTCGATCCGTTTCATGGCGCAGTTTTGCCACCAGAGGGCGCGCTCTCTCTCTTTCTCTCTCATTCATTCACGCTTATGCATGCATGGGACGCTGGCAGGATGGATTACGGTTGTTGGTGTGGTGGAAGGGAGGGGTATTTTTTTGTGAGGATCAAAACCACCCTGCCCGGGCACGAGCAGCATTGAGCGAACGCCTGGTGTCTCCGTAAATATGCAAAAGAAAACATTCCATAATCAGCAAGTATTCTATTTGCGGGATTTGCAGGGACCTAAAGGGGCTTGGGGAGGACGTCGATTGAGAGCATTCCTCGATCGAGATCCGTAGCACGTAATTGAAGCTTTCGCTATCCGTTGTGTGCCGGTGCCAGGTCTGCTCGGTCTTCGCCCAGGTGCTTTATCGGTTTCGGGGCGGGAAACTATTCCACTTCACAAAGAGCGCCCTCGGTGCGCTTATTTTCTGCACACTGTGGCAAAAAACACCTCGAAGAAAATCAAGAGATGAATGTGCGATACTGAAATTATTCAACATTCTATTAAGATTTTTAATTTAGATAGATGTCAGCGTCAAAGCTGATCGGATTTGCCGAACCGCTCGTCGCGTTGGCTTCGTGCTCCGCCCAGCAAAGCTTCGACGACTTCGATTGCCACGGGTGACAGCTAGTCACCAAACCGTCTAAGCTGCGCCCAGACGCTAGACACTAGCCGACTAATGGGGCAGCTTAGCCGAGATGCAAATCGAAAGCGAACGGACGCCCGGGGGACGCCCGATAATCCTCCGATACTCCGGAGCGTGTGAGAGCGAGAGACGATGGGGCAAAAAACCGATCCCAATCGCTCCTATATCGACTTCTCACGGGGGGAGGGGGGGGGGGGGAAGAAAAGTTCATCTCCTCCCGCCACCAAAAAAACGAAGCTAACAAAACTGAAACGGAACGGAGTGGAATTTGAATGGAAACATTATCCAATTATTTTCGGCTCGGTATCCCGCTACTTTATTGTTTCGTCTTCGGGCGCTCCGCGCACTTCTACACCGTGTGTGCGCGCGCGCCAACCCCAACCATACCAGCCCCCGTGGGGCGTGGGAATTTCAGCGGAACCCTCCGTAACGCCATCACGTTTCATTAAGATTAAATTTGTCATACCCAACGTCGGGAATCGTGGAGCGTCTTCGTCATCTTCCACTAGACACGGCAGAGAATACACAGATACAGAGAGTGAGAGAGAGAGAGAGAGAAAAAGAAGAAATAGTAAGGGAAGAAATCGGCACACACACATACCCGGGAATGACTTGCTAACGAGAAAATGGTTTTCGCTGGCAACCGAAGCGTCCCGGGGCTGGCGGGAAAATTAGCGATTGTTGGCAGCAACGGTCAGACGAATTGAATCGTCGTGCGGCGTGGCATCTGTCAACGACCGATGCCACGGGCTTGCGGGAGGTGCGATCCAGTTGCGACGCTTTATGCACTCCCAATTGGCAACGGGGACGACGGCAAACCAATCGCCCGGAAGGCTTGTCTGGGCGTGGGGGCAGCTTTGCGCTGGTGCCGTGGAGCAGCCAATGTCTGCGAACTGCGAGATGGCGCATGAGGAGCTCCGATCGAGCTGGAGCAGGAGCCTGCAACTCCAACGAAACGATATGTAGCTGGACAGATGCGCTGCGAGGGGTTTGTTGGGCTCCTCAAGTCCTATCTCTAGTTTGCAGAAATCACCGTCCGCTGGATGAAGTTCCTCGCTGATTTAAGCCGTAGCTTCATTTGCAAGGCACTGTTCGCGCTGCATCCCGAACACCAGAGTTGACAAGGAACATTCGGGGTTTCATCGTAGTTGCAGCAATGTTGTACATTTATCGTTTGAGATTTGGATGTCTTGCATCGTCTAATGAGCTAATCTGAGAAAATCTCCCTATTTTCAACCATTTTTGACCCCAACCATTTGGAGCGTAAGAATGACATTCAGCTTGTTGGTGTCTAAAGCTATACCTTCAAATGTTGTACAACATTGTCATAGCAATTACGTTTAAAGCAGCTCGTTTTGTGTTGCTCAAAAGAGCTCTCCAGGTGTTTTGATGTCTGATCCAAGCATCTCGTGATGATATTTATAATTGTCTTTGAGACAGTCCATAAAGTGTCAGTTCAAACTGTCATTAGTCACTCAAAACGGTCGCAAAATTCACCAGAAAACCTTGAGGACAGCATACTTCCAGATGACTCCGCTTCGGAGATACGTTGGGTTTCCGTTGAATCATTCGGAGTTTCTTTTTTCTGGAAATTGTTAGGAACTGTCTGTATAATGAAGTTGCATTCTACAAAAACTTTTGAAGACGAACAGTATGGCTACGTTTAGAATAAAAATAATATGAGGAATAAGAAGAATTTGGCATTTCTAGTTAACCCTCAGTCTGAACCGTTTGGTCTGATTCGAAAGGCCCTGGTAACATTGCAAGACATTACCCCTGTGTTCGTCGGGTAATGACGGTAGCTTTTAGGATCCTCTAGCATATCTTTGAACATTGCTTTGTGAAATGTGTGAAATGTAAGATGAGTTGAGATATTCAATATTCAATGCTGCTAGCAACAAACTTTAAAATTTGTTCTGCTTCTCAAAACTATCATGTGCGAGCTTCAATTCAACAATCTAAAGTCCAAAAAAAACTTCAGCTGACGTTTCTTGCTTCAGCAGCGTCCGGAAGCCGCCGGCAGTCTTCCCGGTAGCCCGTCCGTAACCTCGACTCGCCGTCCGTAACCAACTGCTCTAATAAATGTATGTGCAGCACAGAACGGAAAACCGTGCGGCGCCGGAACAAACCGGAAGCCGAATTAGTAATAATTGTACGATCTGCCCCTGATCCCGGGCAGCGCTCGGTCCAGCGGGCAAACTTTACCCGCGCGGCGAAATTCGATGCCATTACGCCGGGCCAGCGGAGCGCAGCGAATGGAGCGTCGCCGTGCGGAGAATCCTTGCGGGACTTGATGCTTGATCGGCGAGGCTGCTGTGATTGTGACGGGATGACCCGGCAGACACCCGGCGGGGGCTGGGAGAAAAATGACTCGCTAACGACTTGATGGCAGTGTGCCCCGGAATTCGGACAACTCAGTTTAGTGCATCATTTACACGCAGCACGGTGGGCGTGGGGCGCAGCGCAAATGTGAGTAATTGAAAGCGTTACACACTTCCCCACTCGAGAGCAACCCCGCCCGTACCACCGTGCGGGAGTGTAACCGAAAACGAGCAAACTTTGCGTTTACCCATAAGGTAAACTTTGCCCTGCTGTGCGGATCTCGTGTGCCGCTTTTTGGCCGTCCCCGGGTGGCAGACACATCCGATTTCTCGGGCGCGACCAGCCGGCAGCTCGACTCCGACCGCTCGGTGGCGCTTATTGACCGTGGCTTTAATTATGTTTGGGCTCTGTGTGTGTTTCGCCCAGCCTCGTGCTCTCTGCGCGCGTTGTTTCGGATTCGTTTTAATTGGATGTACGGGATTCGGGCAAGTTTGCCGGGTACGCCCGGGAAGGACCCGGTCTACTTATCCTCTTCCGCGCGCTCGTCGCGCGAAAACTTATGCCGTGCGAACTTAAACCGGGCGATGCCGCTGTCAAAGTTTGACAGCGCCGCCATGGAACCTTGGTCGCGGAACAAGCATCGTCTCCCACATGCCGGAACTCGCTCGAATCCGGGCGGTGGCAAGCGAGCAAATTGCTTGGTTACCACTCCCCCGAAAAGTCCTCCATTTCACGCCGAAAAAAGAAAACACGAAACGATTCATTCACACATACACATGTTCCGACTCTCGACACGATTCAGTGCGGGCGACAGGAGATGGGATGGAGGAGAAGCGTCGGTTAGGTTGCACGTGGATGAAATATGAGCTGCACTTTCGGTGGAATTTCCGATATTCATCCATTTTACTTGAAGCTTGCACACAGCCCCCCCTCCCCGCTGCACCCATTTCGCTTTCAGTTCCAGCGCATGTGGTCGGGCGCGTGTGTGGAGTCCGGGGGGGGAGGGGGGGAGAACGAGAGCGGGAGGAAGTGTACAGTGCTTTGCCATTTTGGGGTTTGACTCCTACATCTTGCGCCCGGTGGGTTTGGGTTTACCAGGACTGTGTTTCCGGAACTTCGTGTCCAGAGATTTGTGTTTTTACCCGCCCTCCCCCAAACACGCCCGCCCGCCCGTGTGTGGGGTCGTTGCGGTGGTGTTGTGCTGCACTTGCAACCGATTGCAACCCGAGCTCTACATGCCGAGGTGGGTTGGTGAAAATCTTACGTTACCTCCTGAGCGGAAAACGAATTGGAAGTCAAACCCGTTCCCGTTCTCCCAGTTTCTAGCAGCGCGGTGGCAGCAAAGTGTCTACAGCTCCTGTGCCAGATTTGGTGCCATGCAGTGCTAGTGGGTAGTGCGGAAAACCTTGGAGCTGTACTGCACATGGTGAGGGGTGAGTTTTGTGGAAGTTGTTCGAACTTTTTAAACGACGCTACCCACCATGCACGCACGTAGCTGTAGCGAGTGTCCTTGGGACTGGAAAAGGGCAGTCAAACTCGGACCATTTGAAGAGGCGGGAAGAAAGTATGCATCTACGCCATTTTGTTTCGTCTCCAGAATTACATCTGAGCACAATCGAGCACAATAAACTGGTCAAAATGTGTGTTGGTTTGTTGGCAATGCTCGTAAAACGGTTTGTGAGCATGTCGGGAATCCGGTTCGAAGGACCAAAAAGAAACTGAAACAATACCATGCTTTGCAAGCTTCACTAGGCTTTGTTTGACCCCATTTGACATATCTGCACCTTCATTTTGAGCATCGGCATGACATGTTGCATTAATTTAATTCCATAAATTACGTAACGGTATTATTATGGAAAAATGAACACATTAGAAAAATGCATTCTGGGTGATTGATGCTTTTTAGCAGTAGTGTTTATTACTTTTTTTTTACAAAGTATAATTAAATAATAACTGAGTCCAACATTATACCTAGCGTAATGTATGGGTGGCGCCTGGAAAAAATAATTAAAATAGTTTATTATGTATCAGACATTTTTCCAGTTTTTGAGAGTTTTCATGTTTCAATAGGAACCTTCAGCTAGGCCCTTCTTCTTCTTCTTCTTTTGGCCCAACAACCGTTGCCGGTCAAAGCCTGCCTGTCCCACTACTTGTGGGCTTGGCTTTCAGTGACTTATTGATCCCCCCATAGCAGGATAGTCAGTCCTGCGTATGGCGGCACGGTCCATTTGGGGCTTGAAGCCATAACGGGCATGTTGTTATTAAGTCGTACGAGTTGACGACTGTACTACGAGACCGACTACAGCTAGGCCCTTAGGTATGTAGAAGTTTGGAGAAGTTGGGACATAAAAAACATCAGACAGATCTGGAAATGAGAACATCAAAATGGATTCTTCCAAGATTATGTGACTATATTTTGATGGAATTTGAGCAAGAATACTGTCTGTAGAATGTAATATCTTGAAGGAAATTCTACATAAAATATTCTCTAATTGTAATACAACTGGCGATGCCATAAAGCAAACAGCAACTTCCATTCATATCGCCCGTTCTGACAACCCTGCTCCTGTAGGACAGGATAAAGTTATGCGAGCAGAAACCCTCATACTCGCTCGCTCACTCATTGCACATTACTCTTGGTCGGAAGCATGTAGGTCCCGGTCCGTCCACCGGGGACGGGGAGTTGGGAAAAGCATTCGGGTGAGCATTGGAATTGCAATTGTACCACCCGCGGAGAGCCCCGGTGGAAAAATGGAGCGATGGGGCGCGTTGGAGGCAGGCCCCGGTGACAAGGTTCTGGAGCGGGCGGGGGCCTTTTTTTCTCCCCTGCCCGTACCTCCCCTTTTCCACACGGAACTGTTGAGCGGTGAGCTACATCCTGCAAGCAGTTAGTCGTAGTTACCATATCATGCTTTGTTTACAGCTTCCTTCCCGGTAAAGTGGTGGCAAAGGGAAGGTGCGGGTAGCGAACCGCGTGCGGAAGAGTGTGGCGAGTGTTTTCTTCCCGCCCGAAGGCGCTGATATGTCCGGTCACGCTGCTGCTGCTGCTGCTGCTGCTGCTTGGACACAACACCGTTCGCCTTGCTCAAACGGCTCACTCTCCCTCAGAGGTGTTTGCTCGCTGGAGCTTCATCCAGGGACTATCCACGCAGGTGGATTTGTGTACGGCGGCCCGAGGGGAAGAGGCGGCCGCCGCCGCCGCCACCGGAGAGGGAGGAAGAAAAATCGATAGAACTCTCGTATTCCGGTGCACAGGTCGTATATTTTATACATGAGAGTATATCGATTTAAACGGTTTTCTGCTTCCACTCACACAGCCACACAGCCGAGCTGTCGGTTTCTGGGCCATCCCGTTCTGGCACGACGACGACGACGGCTCGCCACTTGGTCGAAGGAAAGCGCAGCTCGAACGAAGCGCACAGCAGCAGTGCTGGAACTGGCCGGCGTCTCTTTCGTGTACCGCTTGCGTGCCGTGACCTGGGCCATTGTTTGGCCCTCTGCAACCGCTACTTCACACTCGCACATAATCATTGTCTCAAAACCCACCGCCACCCAGGTCCCTGGCTCTGGTGTCTGAGCTGTGTGTGTGTGTGGGTTTGTGTGAGAGTTTGCGTCGAGCTACGGTAAGAGGTTGAGGAGTCGAATGCCGAAATGCTGGCTCTTACCTCGAATTCTTGGGCTTCCCACCCCGCAATGCACCACCACACACCAGCACCTGTACAGTACAGGGGGAGGAGGAGGGAGCGGTGGAGGAGGGAAGTGGGCATTCGCACGAAACCTTGGGTACCGTGCCAGGGAGCAGCAACATAAATTTCCAGAAGCAACATTAACTTCCCGAGCAAAGTACATCCGTTTCGATTATTTGTGTATAAACTTCAGCAAGAGTTGGAGCTGTGTCTGTCTCTGTGCGAGCTTTTCTTTTCGTCTTGCTGCCGCTGCCCCGCCCCCGTTGTACCGTTGCGGTTTACCCCAAAATGGCGCGCTCGGTAGCGTCAAGGAGGCAGGCCGGTGGCGGCTGTTGCTGTTGCCGCCTACACTTGCCGCTGTTAGTGTGTGTGTATGTGAGGTTTGGTTTGTTTATTTCTCTCGGTGCTTGTGTGTGTGTGTGTGTCGGCTTTGCGGGATGCCCCCCGAAGCTGCAGGGTTTGGGGGCGCAGTAAACAGGAACAAAACCATTAGAACATGTCCCGCTGGCCGCAACGAAATGTTTTACTATTCATCGTCCCGGTTCGGACACCGGGAGGCAGCAGCATCAACACGACTACACTGTAACCCCCCTCCCCCTCCCTCCTAAACCGTTGATATCCGTTTGTCTTTTAACCACCCCCCCCCAAACACTCCCAAAAACAAACCGGATCCACCCGGTCGTCTACGGGCTGCACTAGACCGCTGCGCCACTACAGCGATTACTCAACCTAGGTGGCGCCCTCTGCCTAGCTCGCTGTCTGCTCGCTTGTGCGCTCTTCCTCCCCACCCCCCGGCGAGACAAATCTTTTCTGGGAACCGCTGGAACATCCCCCCGCACTCCGGATGCATTTACACCGTCCGGTCGCCGATGCAAAGTGGGCAGCAAAAAGTCATCCATTTCCGAGCCACCGCAGGGACACAGGGATTCGATTCGTTTCTGGTCACACTGTCCCGAAACCGTGACGCCGGCGCCACGTTCGGTGAGGTTGTTGGTGGGTGGAGACGAGGGTGTTGCACATTTTTCTTGTTTGCGGTAGATGCGGATAACAAATGCATTACAATGTGCAGAAGCAGCGGCAGCGACACCGAGCAAGAAGACAAGCGCTTTTAGCCTGTCACGACATGGACGACCCAAAGACCCAGATCCTTCCCAAACAAAAGCCAAAAAACCCCACAAACAAGAGGACAAGAGGTTTTTTTTGGTTTGTTTCTCTGGGCTATAGTAACTGCTATGATCAGCATGTTTTATCCAGGACACGAACATCGCTGGTCCCGAACGCGCTGTTCTGACAGCTCACGGGCTGCAGCTAATTAGTCTTCAGCAGTTTGGGCCAATATTTTAGGGGGGGCAGCAAAGCAAGGCCCCATTAGTTATGACGAGCACACACACAGATGGGGGGGACGCAGACGGACGGATGCCAAACATCTTTACCGCCGTCCACCGGGACGGGAAAGATCCTCGAAACGCAAAACCAAAACATTGGCTCATCCGCACGGGTGGAGTCTAATGAATCACGGACATTCGCAGCGCCATCGGTCCGAGC
>NC_054081.1:3672867-3697867 GCF_017562075.2 Anopheles merus | reverse complement strand
TTCCAGTGCCTTACAGTGTGTTGCAATGCGTCAATGTTTTGGCGCCACCCGGGATGATGTGTCATGTGAATGCACGTTGATGGATCGCAGGTTGATTGATGGGATTGCGGGATCGGCCACCCAATCTTACTGACAAGCGCTCACTGCACTCCCAATCGCCATGTTTTGACTTTTGACTGAAGGTTACGAGCGGTGCTGTTGGACCACTGGGCGGACAACTTCGAATCGTGTGCTGCGATGTGTTGATTTGTGTTCCAGGGGCGGGAGGTTCCGTTTTCTTTCCCCAGCAGTTTGGTACGTCCTGAGGGACCTAAGATGCGAATGTTATTTTGTGCCCGCCCGACACAACATCTCCTTGGTGGCTCATTGTGCGAACAGTCCCGCTCCGTGCTCCAGTTTCCAGCGAGCGATGTGTCGCATTGAGCGACGACTTCTGACAGGACACCGTTCGTTCACCAGCAGCCATCTTGCTCATCCTGGCAAGGTGGATGATGTCCCTCTAAGGGGCCCTCTTGTTGGAATGCTCGAGCATGCTGGTCGTTTGCGTCCAACCGTTGAACGCCGCTGCTCCGAAGCGTCCAAAGGTGCAGAGGTGTGCGCGTCCCGACATTCAGACATCTCCGACCGACGTCAAACTTCTCGTCCTGTTTTTTTTTCCTTTTTTTTTGCGCTTCCATGATTTTGGCCCGGCATTCCCGAATCTCTCTCGCAATGTATGGCCGGAAGTGGCAAACTTTGCTCTTGCGGTCGATTTGTTCCAAGTTTTCGGCTGTGCGGGAAAAGTTTTGCCCTCCCCACGCTTTTCTTGCGATAATGCCCTGAAAGATGTCAGTGGTTGGATTAGGTGAACCGATGCTCACCATAACTCACCATCCCGGGGCACAACGCTGCCCCACTCGGCTACCAATAGGTGGAGGGAGCGACCAGGCCGGTGACAAATTCATTTCGCAAAGTAAACCCATTTGCATTTCGCTTTTCGGCCCCGGGGTTTTCCGTTTGATATGCAGGCGCGCGCGCTCGCGCGCTCGTGTGTGTCTGTGTTTTGTGACACCTTTGCCAGATTCGTGACCCGATCGGGGTGCCGCTTTCTTTTGCCGGCCGTGATTTTGCGTGCGGCGGGTATCGGCATTCGGACGAAATTTGCTGAAAAATGACTGCATTAAGGGCGAAGGCACAAATCTGCCGCACGTGACTCGTTCGCTCATTCTTTTCCACTCTTTCGCAACTCTTCTCCTCTCTCTCTCTCTCCCTCTCGCTTTGTCTCGTTCAGCCCTGCGGTAAAATAGGAGCGTACTTCGCGGAACGTTTACCTTGGGGCTTAATTTTTAACCTTTCCGAGCGCGGACGTGTATAAATATCTCTTCGACAAATGTTGACACACGGGCTTTGCGTCTGCCCTCCTGCTACTGTGCGCCTGCAGCCACGCTAAAGAAAACAATATGTCCCCTGCAATCCCAGGCCCCTCAAACGCTCTGTGTCTGCGTTTGTGTGCACTGCCTTCAATTTTGTTGCGTCAAATTATCCACACTTTATGTTATTAATTTACCGGCAGCATCACAACCCCGCACAGCATCAACAACAAGAAAAACAAACCTCTCAACAAGAAAGCTTGCGCGTTTGAGTGGCTTTTCTTCTGTTGACAGAAATATTATCATTGGAAAGGAAAACAGCAAAAAAAAAAAAAAAAAAAAAAACAAGTGGTTGGAGGGATCGTTTGCGCAGTAATGTTAATTTGGCAATTTGGACCTTTTTGTTACGGACGTTGCTACAATGAGGTCTATTTCCTTGGAAGTGCAATGCTAGCAGTGGATTACTAGCAAACAAAACCGGCAATGATGTACTGCAAAAGTGGATGTACCAATTATGAATATACTGAAATCTTCTAAAACACGCAAACACTGTTTCCGACATTACTGCGAAAAAATACATTATCAAAGTAAATTTAAGACATATTTATATTTGTGATATATTTTCCAAAGACAAGGCAATCTTCTTAGCCTAACTAGGATAAACATTTGCGTAAAAAAATGTTGCATATGTCTAGCTCTATGGTATGAGATGTTTTTTTTAAATAAAAAATCATCGAAGAATAAAATTTATTGTTTATTTTTACTTGCTCTTAAAGTTCAAATATGACGTCACGAGAGATCCGGGTCGAAGGACTAAAATTTATAATATAACCGTATGGTATAAAACGTTCTATGGAATCATTCGAAAATAAAAACTTTTGCTCTCTTTTGCTTGATTGATAAGTTCCCTGATGACGTCACGCGAGTTCCGGTTCGAAGGACCAAAATATGAAATCAACCACTCTGGTACGATTCGATGGATGATTTGACAGTATAAATGGATCATAAGTTGACTGGAATTAAGAGCCAGTCATGTACTCGTGTTTTGACTATCATCATCATAGACAATTAATGTTGAAACCTAAATTACTACGGTTTAATGCTTGTAAAATATGATACGCATGCAGGCAAGACTACGATTATATACGATTGCTAATCAAATTGTTTGATTGATTGCTGATCAAACTCACTTTTTTATGCGCCATTCACTCAACAAACTCACTTTTTTATGCGCCATTCACTCAACAAACTCACTTTTTTATGCGCCATTCACTCAACAAACTCACTTTTTTATGCGCCATAATCAAATTGTATCAAAATCTCATACCATAACTCGTATTAATTTGACCGTCTGACAGGTAAATAATACCATCACGTCGCTCCAACCTTCCCCACTACCCTTTACAACCATCCCGGTGAGCGTGCAATCAGTTGTTTTCTCCTATTTTCCCTTTTTGGCGCTACAACCTTAAATCTATATTAGTCGGGTTTAATGCTCGAAAATAGTATGTAACCTCCCCCCCACAGCGCCGTGCCGTACTGGCGAAAAAGGATTTAATCCCAATTAGGTACCGAAATCCCCCCCCCTAGCCCTGCGCTCTCCACCGTTTCCCGGATTTCTCCCTCCTCAGCCCCTTCCGTCGCCCTGTGCGGCTGGTGCCGATAAACTTATCCACCGCCGTTTTCCCTGCTGCGCGACTTCACGCGATGAAAACTAGCATTTGCTCGTGATTAATGTGGGTGCTGCCCGTACGCTCTATCCCCGTTCCGCCTTCCCCGTGTCTCGCTCTACCCGCTGCGTGCGTTGTGGATCGATTAGGGAGATGCCAAGGGCTTTGCCCCACGGTGCTTTGGCCCATCGAGGGTACCCGGGGTACGGGCGAGCGAAAGTGGCGGAACGAGGATGGGAGGACAAATGGCACCCGAACCGCGGTACAAGATTAGCAGCATCCTAGCAACCTCCGCCTCCGCGCGGATTTGCTTGCCGGAGGAGGAGGAGGAGGAGGAACCACCGCCCGCCGCGGACCCTTTCCCGATGCGCCTACGTCCGAATGGGGTTAGGTGCGCGTGCCAAAGCACATTCCTCCCCACCCGATGCCTGGCAGGCACTGGAAAGGGGGCATCTGAAGCGGCTGCCGCAAGACGCAAGACTTTTGAGTGATCATAATGTATGCATAGAGTTGCTTAATTAATTAAGTTTGGAACTAAATTAAAGTCGGTGTTGTCACTGTCGTGGTCGCTGAGTAGTTTTCGGTGGCGTTGTGAAGTTGCTCGGTGTGTGTGTGTGTGTGTGCGCGCGTACTTGCTTGGTTGCAAGACGCGCCTGGACTGCGCGTGGTTGTTTGTGGTGTTGCGGGGTTTTTGTCAAAGTTTGGCCGGAAGTTGCTCCCGGGGCAGGCTGCCGCGCAATCCGGACAGGGCCCCGGTGCAGCGAAATTTGTTTGATTTGCTAAGAGTTTATGTGTACGCCTTTTGGGGGATGAGTGTATGTTTGTGTGTTTGTGTGTGGGGGGACTGGGGACCATCTGAAGCGATTGCTCTTCGGGCAGGCACTCATATATTTCTTTGCCCCATTCCCAACGCTCGCAGTTTGGCAGTTGGCACAGTTTGCCGCACTATTGTGTGTTTTGTTTTGCCTGATTCTGTTTGAATTGCTTTGCTGCCCTGGAAATGGGTTTGAAGGCATCGTAAAAAACAAAACCAAAAAAAAAGTTGGGGAGTAGAAATTTACTTTAACTTGTTTCGAGCTATTTGCTCACTTTGCGCCGGGCGAGATTGGCCTGCAAAAGCAACAGTTTGCGGAAGCAAGAGCGGGAGCCGTGTTGATGTTATTTTTAATTAACAAAAACTAGCACGTGAGCTTTAAGGCCAATGCGTTGCTGCTTATGCTGCTTGCACTATAGGGTTTTGTTAAAATTTAAAGAAGCATTACTAGTTATCACAAGTATCACATGGCGTTGGAACTCAGTCTTCAATCACTTCGCAGAGTTTTTTTATACCAAAATATCAGAATAATATTTGTAATAATAATTAAAAAAAAAATGTAAATACCAGCGCAAATGAAATAAAGTCTAACAATATGCTACCCGATGTACCGCAGAGGTCGCGCCTGGGAAAAGGGAACCAATTTTAGTTTTCATATCATAACTGGCTCCCTGCGCCGCGCCAAACGCGGCTGCAAAGACATAAAAAAGCTTCCGAAGCTTCAATCCACGACCACCGGGGATGGCATCACAATACCTTGGCAAACACAATCGGGCACAGCAAACACATACCCACACACACACACACACAGTCGGGGGATCAACACTTTTATGAAAATTGACATCCTTCCAGGCTGGCAAAGCGGCAGCGAACGACACAGAACGCACTTTTCTCCCGTGCCCGGTGCCCGCAAATACCCAAAACCAAGATAGAGCATGGCACCGTTATCCTCCCTCTTCCCCCATGCCCCATGGTGCGATCCCGGGCCCTTGGGTGGAAACTATTAGTGTCGCGAAACCCCGAGAAACCCCGGCGCTTTGCAGCAGGATGAAGAAATTTAAAATTTTCGCTACGCGTCCTCCACGGTCCCGTGGCCCGAGCGGCCGCGGTACGGTACCGGTGAGGTGTTACTGTTGTGCCTCGCTTATCGCCGGCAACGACTTCCCGGGCGTGCTGGGGAAAAGCTGGGGAAGGGGAGGGGTTTGCAGCATACAAACGCAAATGTGTTTTAATATTCTAAAACGATACAGAGCACAACGGCTCGTGAAAAGCGTACAATCGATGATAAGAAGGAACTAATTTGCATACGTTCCGGCGTGTGTCAGGTTGCAGGGGAGCACGGTGCCAAGTGTATCTTTATGCTACGGTGTGTAGGGCACCACACACACACACACACGCCCGTGTTATCGTTATTGCTACTGCTGCTGTCGTATTCTCTATTCTCTCGCTTCACTTGCGACTTGCTGTGGGCAGAAAAGCACGTAACCAGTGCGGCACTCGTGCATGACGCTGATTGATAAGTATGATGAATGAAAAGCACCGAGAAAAAGAGGAAGAAGCTAAATAGCGTACGCTGTAGGACAGCTGTCAATGTTAATGTCAATGTTGAAATTTAAATTACCACACCAAACCGTCTTGGAGGTACATAATCGTTTTGCGACGAGAGTATAAGGGCTGATGGTTACGTGCGCTCTCATACGATCCGGCTCGAAGGACCATTTTATGTAGCTAGAAAGGATTTCAGTGCTGAAGGCAGAATTTTATCTGGTAATGTTATTAAAGTAATTCTTGTTTGAATTAAGCGAAGTAATTCCTTATAATGCATTTGTTATCTTTTTATAACCATATGGAGACACTTAAGGCCTCAGACCTAACCTCAAAAAAATAAGCAAATTAAACAAAACAAGCTTCCAAATTCTTTTCAACTGGAAATAATTCCTCAGATTGGCAGAAATTACTTTACAAAAAAAAAACTCAAAAATCTTTTGAGGTCATCCACACGGGGTCTTGCACCGGAATGACAGCTGTCAAAAATGTCTTCCAGTATTTTTTGCCACCCCTTCCGCCCGATTCCAACTACACCGGCCAAAGCCCAAACATCTATCGGGAAGTTCCCAAAAACTATCAATCCAGTGCGCTCTCGACAACTTCCTCCCAAAAAAAAAAAAAGAAAAAAAAAAACACATTGCCACCTACCGAAGGGACGCTGCGCTTGGACCGGATACTTTCCATATGCCGAGGCCCTAGCGATGGTTTTGCAGCTCAATCGCAAGCCACCAGCAATCACACACACACACACACACATGAAACAGAAAAGCCGACAAGCCGACCTGTATCGAAGATCCTGACAATGCCTTTTGGTGCGAAAAAAAAAGCAAAACAAAAAAGTTAACGGAGGATGGCAAACACACGAGAGCGTCGTGTCGGTGCAAAACTTGAGCCTTAGTAGGTCCGCTTTGCGTAGTGTAACCACCTTTTTCGGGGTGGAAGGATTTCCTGTGTGCCGGCCCATGTGTGCTTTTTTCCATTCCGGAACCGGGCGCCGCAGTTTTACGGTCGCCTGTGACGTCGCTGCAGACAAACGGGATGAAATTGCGGCCCCTGGCCCTGGTGTCTCGCTTCGGGACGGCTGCCCTTCTGGGCTGCCTTAAGCCGTCAACAACCGGTACTGACAACACACTCCCCAAAGCCGGCTCTGCCCGGCTGCTTCACACATGCATATCGAGACCCCGAGACCAGCAGGAGCACATTTTTGGCGGCTGGGGCAGCTTCCGTGGACCGAAAATTGCCTTGCAGCTGTTGGGTAAATAGCTATCATTCGAAGAATAAATAATTTCCAGCACGTTCCAGCGGCGCGGGAGTGAAAATTAGATTTCGCTCATACCTTCGCTGCTGCCTTTTTTTGGGGGGAGTGCACCCTTCGTATATACCCATACACACACACAAACACACCGTACATCGGCATTCTTGTCGTGGCAGAAAGTTTACACAAACGCTCTGCTCGTCTCGCCCAATGTTTGCACAGTTCCTGGATGGTAGTGGTACGGCAGGCCAGCTGATCTTATCTCGATCTCGCTCGCCCGTCCCGTTGACTTGAGCCTCTCGGAACTCGGAAGTCAGCGCGCTGTACCTTGCTGCTGGATCACTGTCACTTCACCGCGAAGGGCATCGCTGTTCCATTATCGCTATTTCGGTGTTTTCTTGTTTTGGCTCCCTCGATCTCCATTTGTCGTAAAAATTAGACATTGTAGGTGCTATTTTTTTTTGTTGTTTTATTTTCGAAGCACCTCCAAGTGCATGCCGACGCCACGCCATGCTTGATGCGGTTTGCCCATGACCGTGCTATGACGTGCGAGTCCAACGAAGCCATCCAGCAGCACCTCAAAAACCATTCTTCACACACGCATCCATATTCATCCCGCCGGTCGCCAAGCGCCACAATCTGTCACGGCGCACACTGGTTGCAGGCCTCTGATGTGAAAATCCTCCAATCTAAAGCAGGAATTATGATTTATGGTGCGGGCTGCTCCATATCAGGTGTACGCGGGCACGCGCTCTGTTTTTTTCCGCTCGAAAGGATGCCCTCGACCGTGGAAAGGCCCGTGGACGGCAACACCATCGCAAAAAGTCACCAAGCTCCCGCTGGAAAGCGTACCACGCACCGGCCGGCTTGGGCGAAGGAAAATAATTAACCGAAAACATTATTTTTTCCGCAACACCGAACGCATATGAAATGTTGCTGCGGTCCTGCTCGCCCGCCCCCCCAACAAAAAAAGGGATGGCTTGGCCCCGGCACTACTGACCTGCCCCGTCCCCGGGCCCCGCAGGGTGTGTCCTTGATGGAAGGATCGAACGTGTGGGTGTGTGTGTGTGTGGGATGGCGGATGGGATGGAGAAATATGAGTTTATATGAACGAACGGTTTAGTGTTTCACGTTTCGGTGGTGCTGCTGTGTGCGAGTCGGCTACCACTCGCTGGGTCTTGGGGGAAGGGTGGAGAAGGAGAGGGTTGAGATCGCGCCCACCAGCAGCTCAGACGGGGGGAGGGTTCAATTATTTATGAACTTACTCGGCTGACCGAACACCTGACACCGGAGCGGCTCGTTCTCGGCGGCGGTGGTGATGATGATGATGACGATGGGTCAACTCAGGGCCAACCTCACCCACCCGTCACAGACATCATATTTCGTCGGTCATATGCAATCTGCGTGCTCGTGTGTGTGTGTGTGTGAAGGCATGCGTACACCATTATGCCACCGAACGCCTCCCTCTCGGGAAGGTCTGACGAATGCAAGCGGGAAACGCGGCGGCCCATACATGCCCAGCTTCATCAGGATCACTTTACGCTTTAATGACCGTGCGGCCACGCTTCCGTGCCGGGAGTTTGGCCGGTGCTAGCTGAGGCGTCTTCGCACAGTGCACTGCTGGCCGTTCTCCAGCAATTTTCCCACCACTGTTTTACATACAGCTGCCCGGCCGGCAAATTCGCCGCC
Organism: Anopheles merus; assembly: GCF_017562075.2. Classification (NCBI taxonomy): domain Eukaryota; kingdom Metazoa; phylum Arthropoda; class Insecta; order Diptera; family Culicidae; genus Anopheles; species Anopheles merus. The sequence goes on along the minus strand of NC_054081.1, from coordinate 3,689,542 downwards.
ATTAGACGCTTTCCTTACAACCACAGAAATTGTAAGTAGGCCTCTGTTTTTGTTTTCTCCCCCCCCCACGATCTACTTATATGATTGCAGTACACTTTCCTTAATTGCACATTGTTGAGGGGAGGAGGGGGGATGTGTCCATTCCGCACATCCTGCTCATAACAAATGGAAATGGGGCCTGGCGCGTCGGGCTTTATCAGAAACAGCTGGATTAAATGTGATAAATGACGAATTAACTTAATTTGTTCCATTAGATGTCAAAAAAATAAGTTATTTATGGAGTATCCGGTGCTGGAGGAACCACAGCAGGCAGGGTGCTTCCCAACAACACAAAAAAGACACTCCGTAGCCCCCCCATACACACACACACGAACGGTCAGTCGGTTACCATTTCGGCGAAAAGTCAACGTGAATTCCATTTCCAATGGTATGGGCCCGCACTGCCGACTTCGCTGCTGTGTTGTTGCACGCATTATTGTTGTTGTTTTTTTTTGGTTAATTTTTTGGGGAAATGGATTCGAAAAAAGGGAGCCACCCACAATCCTTAGAAAAAGACAAAAGACAAAGGGTACTGAATGAGAAAAAGCGAGATAGAGAGCGAAAGACTGCACGCGAAACAACTGTGATCGGTGGAAATGCCCGTTTTTCGTACATACGGTTTCTTCCTTCTTTTTGTCGGTTGGGAGAGGGTGGCGAAGGGGAGGGGGGGGAGGAGGCTTCGGTTGTCCGAAAGCAAATAATTTATCATTCGTCGTAATTGTTGATTAATGAATATTTAATTTAATAATGTCCAAGGAAAACAAGTTTTTCCTGTACCGTAGCGTGCGTCGTACGGGCGCGCGTGTGTGTGTGTGTGAGAATTTGGAACGGTAACGGGTGGACAGGGGGGGAACGTGGCAGGGGTGCCACATTTCGAGGCGTGTTCCAAGGGAGGTGGAAGGAGTGAGCGGGGTGAAAAAAGGAGATCTCGAATAAAAAAAACCCCTGTAACCTGTTCCATGTTTTCCACCCCCACCGCTCACCTCGTTCGACCTTTCGACCTTACCCTTCTTCTTCCTCTTCTTCCCTGACCACCCCTAGTGCGGATGGATGGATATTCAGCTGCTGTCAGCACCGTGCTGCTTCCGGTCCGGTTAATGGATTAATTCTTCTTCCGTTTCGGGGCCGAAAAAGGCATCCCAAGGAGCGCCCGCGAATCGTTCGATTGCGGTTGTGAGCCAAACCAACCCCCACCACCACCACCGTTCGGGCAATGTTGGTGGGCGGAAGCGAAACAGCAACGCACGCCACGGGTGTGGAATGATGAATGAAAAATGACAGAAGGAAAAGTTGTGGGCATATTTTCTACCTACCTAGTGGACGAGGGAAAAGCGGAAAATTGTGAACAAAAAAAAAATGCTTAAAATGCACCAGCAAGATAGGAGGTGGAACGAGCGGGCCCATCCTGAGCTCTGGTGATGACTTACGCGGGCCTTTACATGGGCGTCCGGAATCGAAACCAATCTTCGGGATCAGCGGGTTGGAAATAAAAACGAAATATTTATTCACTCCACTTTTGGACGCTCTTGAACAGTGAAGAGCAATACCGAAGGTAAGAGTAACCCCCTGCCCATCTGGAAAGAGTTACTGTGTGTGAATGTGTGTGTGTGTGCAAGACGTGGGCAAAATATAGCAAAATGGTAACTGCACGTTATTGACGTAATCGGCGGTGCATTTAACTATGAGCGATCCAACGATGATTGGCGGCCGGTGTGACATAATCATGCGGCTTTTTTCATTTCATCCGTTTAGTAAACTGTATTGCAGTGCTTAAGCTTTCTGGTGCGCTACCAATAATGCTTCTGATCGCCTGTTTGTCACAAGATTTTTGGAACGATTAACGCATTGTTTTTGTTCTATTAGAGTTGACAAACGCCACATGTTTTACAAGCAGCAGTTTAACGCTTTAAAAAATGAAAAATATATATTATTCTAATGAGGGGTCATCCATATATTTCGTAACGCTCGCAAGAATGAGAGAGAGAGAGAGAAAGAAAGAAAACAGATTGTACCTAGAATTGATATCACTTACTAAGGCGCAAAAGAAGAAGAAAATAATGAAAATAATGATCAATTACAATCATTACAAATAGGGAAAACAGGTTTCTAAGGCAACTTTATTTTAGTTTTACTTACTTACTTACTTATCCGGCGCTACAACCGCTTTGCGGTCTTGGCCTGCCTCAGGAGTGTCCCGAAACTGCTCACAGACTAGCGCCTTCCTCTGCCAATCCGTTATTCCGGCCTTAATGGTGGACGCCTCCACGCCATCTTGCCACCTCAGCTTGGGCCTACCACGCCTCCTCTGTCCTTGTGGACGGCCTAAAAAGACTTTACGGGCTGGGGCTCGTCCGTTTCCATGCGTACAACATGGCCAACCCACCGGAGCCTGGCGAGCTTGATACGCTGCACGACAGTGAGGTCGCCGTACATCTCGTATAGCTCGTTATTAGATCGGCTCCTCCATTGTCCTTCCACACATAAGGGGCCAAGTATCCTTCTGAGTATCTTTCTCTCCAACGCGGCTAAGAGGGTTTCGTCAGGTTTGGACAGTGTCCATGTCTCAGAGGCGTATGTGAGTACCGGTACTATATAGGTGCTATATAGACCCAGGTGCTATATATGTTTTTTGAGGTGAACTGATTTCTCAGGCTATCGTTGCTGACCTTTGACCCTAGATAGGTGCATTCTGGGACAACTTCAAAAGTGCGTTCACCTATCTGTGCATCACGCCTACGTAGATTCTGATTATTTATAGGTAGGCCCGCTGATGTTACCACCATCAGTTTGGTCTTTGTCTAGTTTTTCTGAAATCCGAGGTTCTCTGCCGCCTGCTCGATTCCTTGGTAGGTTTCTGATATAATGGAGAGCGGCTGACCAATGATGTCTATATCATCAGCGTATGCCAGGATCTGGGTTAACTTATCGTAGATGGTTCTTGAAGTATCCCCTCTCTAACGTCAAGTTCAATAGAAGACCCAAGGCAAGAGCTGGCGCAAATCTTTGGTGGTCGCAAAAGGTCGTTAAAGTTAAAGGTCAGAGTCATTCTAACTAGCCTTATCAGTTTGGCCGAGATTCCAAAAGAGCTCATAGCGTCGTACAGTTTAACCCTGGCTATGCTATCATATGCGGCTTTGAAGTCCTTGAAGAGATGGTATGCGTCGTTTCTGAATTCAGCCATCTTCTCCAAGATCTGCCGCATGGTGAAGATCTGATCGGTGGTTGACTTTCCGTTTCGGAACCCTCTTTGATAGTTTCGGACCATCTCTTCGACGTGCGGGACAAGGCGATCCTGGCAGTAGCATGACACTATCTGCTAGTGGCGCTTCTAGCTGTTCGTTAAACTGGTCGTTGAGTAATTCATGGACGTACTGAGCCCTTCCGCGAGAGGACCTCTGGCTGGTTACTAACCAGATCTCCATACTTGTTGCGACAGCAGGTTACCTTAAGTACAACGTTATTTCGGTGACCTGCTCTTCTAAAGGGGCTTTGAATTCCTGTTGGAACAGTAATGTCCCTTAGAAAGTCCGTGTTGAGCCGAGGCTGCGTGTATACGATCAAAAAATCGTGGGAACGCACCAGAAAATCATGGGAACTGATTAATAAATCGTGGGAAACCCTGTAAAGCATGCAGAAGAGATTCGGGATGGAAGCTTTGGAGAACGGTAAACTTTAACGTACGTACATTGTTCTATCGGTTACTCCAAAACATCTTTTTATTGTGTTTGACGTAGCTTATGGCTAATCCCTTAGAAGAAGGAACAAATCAACACTTTGCCATCTTTCACTACTATGGCACAACTATTGACCTACAATATGTTGGACAGGCTCAGGCTTTATTTTAAATTTGCTGTCTTTTGCTTTAAAGTAGCTTCTACCGTAAGCCTATCGCTCCAGTTACAGCTACTCCACCGACCACCGAGGCACTCCGACGCACATCGCGTTACCCTTCATGCGATTTTGCTTTCCAGGAAAAAGGTCACTCGGCTAAGTGCTCCTCAAAGGTGCACACACACACACACACATTGAAACCATTTTATTTTTATATTTTTATAAATATCCCCACATATCCCGGGCTTGACTGATGGGTTCATGTTCAAAAGCCCCCAAAAACAACTCGTACAGCACACTTTCGCGGAAAAAAACCCACGCAAGTACAAATACCATGGCCTGCAAAAGTATTTCCGATGATAAATGTCTCCCCGCCGCGTACAACCTTGCACAGTGCTTGCGGGACTAATGGAGTTTTTTTGTTGCTGTTGCTCTTGTTCCCGCTTCTTAATAACCTTAATCCCGCAATAGGATTCGGATTGCTGGATGGACACCGCAACAAAACGGCGTAGGAAGCACATTTAGCAAATCTGATCAGCAAAAGCGATACAGAAAAGAAGAAAAAAAACCCATTTGAAGTGCGAGGATGGGGCAACAATTTCAAAATCAATATAAAGAAAAACGCATCACGTCCGGGGCAGATTAATTTGAGTGCTTTTTTCGCAGTTTGCAACGCGGCATTGAAGGACTCGGTCGAGGCGTAGCTTCGCCGTGCGCCATTTTGCCACTCACCAGTGGGTGGGGGAGCAGACAGTAAAAACTTACATTTTAATCCTTGCACTCAGGCACGATTTTCTCAAACAGCAAAAAAAAGGAATACAATCCTGTCTCTGTCTTTGTTTTTTATCAAAAAACGAGCCGAAAAATGGAATGGCACGGGCTGAGTGTCCCTGAGTTGTGCATGGGACAGTGCAATTTTGATGTACGGTTTGTTGCACAGGATTAAAGCTTTGGTAGCCCACCGTTTTTTTTATTTTCATCCATAATAGGTAGTTGCATTTTCAGCACTAATGGGAAAAGGCTTCCAAAAAAAAATGTACTGAAATTTTGGTAAAAAGTCACTGCCACTACAACTGCTTTTTGTAAAATCAAACCAAAACACACACACACACACACACACACACACACACACACACACACACACACACACACACACACACACACACACCACACACACACACACACACACACACACACACACACACACAGTTGACAGGTAGTAAATGGCAAAGCCCGGTCAGCGCATCAAAGACGTGTTATCCACGCGTGGAAAAGCCGCTTTCGGCGTGAAAGCATGCACGTGTTCAGCATCACCCAAGCACCGAGAAAAAAAAGCGGATACCCAAAAAAAAAAACACGGAGGTTCCACGCCCCTGGAAGAATCTGTGCAACTGTGTCCGGGTGCAAAATTTCGCAAACATGAAAAAGCCATTTGTTGGTTGCGACTGGTTGGGCTCGGTTGCTGCTAAGGGGCCCGCGAGGCTCCTTTCGGTGCGCCATTTTACCTCACCATTTACATCCGCCGAAGGGTCCTCCGCGGGGCGACCATCCCCGCAGTGGGGGGGTCGGTTGCGGGGCGTTGCAGAGTGTACGAAATCTAATTAAAATTCCTACGCTCAATGCTGAATGTCTTCGGTAATGAATTCATTACCGCGCGCGCCGCAAATGATGCGGTCACCGCTAATCCTCCCGCAGCGATTGAACCATGTAAGAAGGGTCACCCAAGCCCCATGGGGGGGGGGGGGTCTTATAGCTCAACAACAAAAAAAAAAGACGCAACCATTCGCTTCACTAAATCTCTCGGGCTGGGAAAATGATTGCCCGGGCACGCTGGGAATCGATCACTCAATCGAGTCGGATCTAATCAAATTTGATTTGAAGCGTCCCGTTCTGCCGCGCCGCACACTCGAAACAGGCTGGCTGCGTCATCGTTGCCATTGTGTGTGAGAAAGGGGGAAAGGGGGGTGCTGTGGGTCGAATGTGGAAGATCCCGCGCAATTCGATTCGCATCAGCGGACGATTTCAGCTGACCGTTTGCCCATCCCATGTTTTTTTTTGGTGTACATTTTGATTTGACTCCTCGATTTGGGCAACGGGCAGAGGGAAGAGAGCTATTTGTCGTAAAGAGCTATTCCCCGTGGAAGGTGGAAAACATTAGCGCGCACACACACAGCTAGCAACTGGCGATCTGTATTGAAACAAACATCAAAAGCATAAAGTGAGCGTGCACTTTTTGCCTTGTTTGGCGTGCACGCCGTGCCTATCCCATGCACACACAAACACACATTCTCACGCGAGTGCGTGGGGGGGACATTTGAATATGTTATGCTGCTTTTTTTTCGCTTTGTTGTTGCTGAAATAGCTTGCGACCGAGCGCTCACTACACATGCCAAAGAAGATGCGGCGTCGATTCGGTGTCTTTCCTGCCTTCGCGGGCGTGCGAATATCAGCACAAATAAGGAACCAAAACATCACCCCTCTGTACCGCCCTGACCGGTCCCTCGCGATCGGCCGGCCGGCGGTGGACAATAAAATGCGTCGAAAACCACTCGCCGCTAACACCCACGCCGAATCAACCGCAATGGCAACGCTGTTCTCCAGCGCTAATTGAAACGATTTGCGGATTGACAGCAAGCCGAGCGAGAGAGGTGGGGCGAGGACTTTGTTGTGAGCGCTGCGCTAAGAAGTAGCGCTCTTGAGTTGCCGATTTTCTCTATGAGACGAGTATGTTGAATCCAATAAGATTTTGTTTCGAGCAGCACTACAACAAAGCAGCGTATTAAAAGCGACATAACAACAGGACAACACACTTAAAATTTATTGTTATATTTGTGGGTGTCTTGTTTTCTAGGGTCAATCACAGATTTGATCATACGAATTTGTGTCCTTCGTAGTGGTTTTTTTTATACATTTGAGAGGTCAAATAAATGAAGACAAAACAAATACACATTCAAATTAAACTCTAACGCTGATAACATTGAAACATTAAACTAAACATGGATGGTCCACAAATGTTCGTAACCTAACAGCATTAACACCTTAAAGATATGTATGTTTGTCGTATGACGTAAATCCGGTTCGAAGGACCAAACATTCTAGTTTGAAATAACTCTCTTTCCCAGGTGTGAAAAGATTTGTTGCTGTTATCTAGAGATTTAATCAAAAATGGTTTATATCATTTCAGCAGCTTGCTGCAACAAATCTGAATTATGACTTTTTAATGCTCTTTTTGATTGGTGCAAATAAATAAGTATTTAGTTTTAATTCTAAATTGCCGAAAAAGAATACATTACCGATCGTTTTTGGCTTTGAACTTTTTGCAGATCTGTTTTTCTGCTGCTGCTGGCACAATTTGTTTAGTTATTTATAATTTATTTATGAAAGCAGTGTCTTCTAATAACTGCAATTTGTAGCTCAATCTTTGGGTAGGGTGAAAACAACAATTGAATGATCTTTTTCTTGATTATCCAAAATAAATTCCAATCTCTACTGAAGAAGCGCGCTAGCGAGAATCGGTACGCGTCCGGTTTTGTAACAGGCAAGCACTGCTATACACCTGACCAGCAGGCCGTCCGCGCTACACGGGCGCTCAAAACTAAGCTGGTTCTGCTGCAGGCGCTCCTACTCCTTCACCGGGCCAAACAGATCGATACAAATGGAAATAACCTTCTACCACCTTGAAATCTTCTCCCGAGCGCCCAGAAAATGCCCTTTGAAATTTCAAACCACATGTCATGTGTCTCGGCATTGGTCCCAGCTGGCGCTAGTCGGACAGAAAACAAAACGTTCCCTGGTAATAAACGTTCCTTTGCCGCTTTGCCGCCCAGAGGACCCGAACCCGCCGAAAGCCGAGCGTTGTTCATAAAACACACAAACAACACAGCAAGCAAAGGATGTACTTATGGGTTGGAAAGCGCTGTACAGAAAACAATCATCAAAACAACAACAACAACAAAACGCCGAAAACGATTGCTTTAAAAAGGGTATCGACGTCGGTTCGACGTCTCATTTTTCACGCGACGCATAAACATCATCCAACATCTTCCCACATCAAAGAGTGTAAAGTACGTACACACGAGCGGGTGGCGAGGGGTCGGAACGGTGATGCTTTTGATTTCACAATTAATTGTAAGCAAAAGCATACGGACCGTTAGATCACACCGGGGCGCTCGCGCTTGAGAGTTTGCGAGCGACACAAACGGAGATGCAGCATGGTGAAGAAACAAGAATTTAAAAAAACACACACAAAGACAAAACCAACGAAGCGCGGCAGCAAACAAAGCCAAAGGAGCTAACCGAAAAGCACCCCGAAAGCCGGCAGAACGAACGCCACCAGACGGGGCTCGTAAATTTTCCCTGTTTATCGGGCGGCGGCGCGTGGTTTTTCGGCCGCTCGCTGGCTGGAGAGCATTGGAAAATGGAATTAATGGACGCTTGGGGAATGGAGCGCAACCGGGTGCCGAAAATTCGAAAGCCAATCGGTTTATTTATTTGCTGCCCGGGCGCTTTAACGCGCTTGATAAGAGATCGTACTGGGATCGTTTGTCCGGCGTACGCAGCGGCGACCAGGAGCCCTGCTCTTTACAGCTTGGTTACAGCATCGTTATTGCAGGCACACGGGCATCATTGGCAGTACGATCGAAACGTGTCTGCTGATCCATTATTTCTTGCGTGGTTTTCTATTTATGCTCCCCCTTTAGTGCCAGCTCGAGCCAGCTAAAACAGTGCGCAACTTCATAAATAGTGTTCACGAGCACACGCGCAAAGCAAACAGCATCGCAGCATCCAAAACACACACACACACACACGATCCGCCCCTTTTTATGTCTAGCTCTACTCCCATTTCCTCTAATCTCTCGCATCCGTCAGCTTCATTTAAAAAAAAAAGGTTGGGGGATGGCCGAAAATATTATGACCGAAAAAGTGGCAGCTACTCTTGCCCCTGTCTCCTCCCTCCCTCCCCATGCCGTGGCCTCCATTTATCATCGAACGGGCGGGCGAATGCGAATCATTCGCAGCTGGAATACGCGCGCATAAATTAATTCCCCTTTTAGTGCCAGCGTGCTCCTCGCGTTGCTCGCGGAAAACTCCACGTCACACCACTATCGATGGGGTGGGGGACCCTAATTAATAGCGAGCGCGGGCGGGGTTGTTCTCTTCCCTGGCCAAGGAGGCACCTGTCCACCCGGGAAGAAGACATCACGCAGCCCGGCTCGGTTGAGCCGATAGCGATCGTATTTTTCTCAAATTTACAGACCATTTTAGATCGGTGCCCATCGATAAGCGCGAGCGGTTGTGTTTCCCGCCCGTTCTTGTGCCCGATTCGGTTTGGTGCCGGTGCCGAAAGGGGATGGAAAGGGTAGAGTGAACCGCTCGCCACGGTGTCGACGGGCACAAGCTGCTGCTGCTGTTGCTGCTGGAGTGGCTCTGGAGGCATGGGTCACTCCTATCTTGTTCTCGACAACGCCCAGCGAAATAAAATCAAATGGATTGTATTTATGTTTCTTTTTTTGTGGCACAAGAAAATTCGAGCTGGTAGTTAGGTTAGGAATAGGAGAACGGACGAAGGAAGGGCAAAATTAAAATGTCCAGTTTTACGCTTGTCTGGTGGGGAACGCTTACAAAAATGTACTGTTAAAGGGTTTCTCTGCCCAATTTAACTACGCTCCATTCCATAGCTACTCACAGCAGGCGTGATATAAGACGCTTTGAAACACATGCAAAGATGAAAGGTGGGATGAACTATGACGGATGAATATTAAAGATGAACTCCTCGAAGCATACCGAACAGCTAAAGCAACCCTGTAAGCAGTTGCTCAGCATTCACTGGTCATAATCGTTTCAGATTGAATTTCGTTATTAAGTGAAATTGTACATGGCCGTTTGCAGCTCTCAAAGTTGCTATTTATGGCCACTGTACCAGTAGTGGAGCAATTTGCAGTAGTAAAGATGTATTTATACTCATTCGAAGTGCTTTTAAGAGTAAATTTATGAATATTTTAGCACACGGGAATTTGATGTTTTACCTTCAACAAGCACAGCGCGATATGTTTGGAATTGCTGCTAAAAATTGAAGCTAGTTTCGTTTGACTAGCCAAGACTAATGCGATTACTTTGAGTACTTTGCTGTGTGAAGTAACAGTACCCTAGTAGCATGACTCACCAGTTACCTACTCTAAATAGAAATATTTGTGTAATTTTTCGCAATTTTCATTAGTAATCACAAATGAGCCAGGAATCCCACAAGGTAGCATCCTTGACCCACTCTTCTTGTTAATATTCATTCATGATATAGCTTCCTTTATTCCCAGATACTGTAAAGAGCGCTATACTGATGAACTTAAGCTTTATTTTTCCCGTAAATGACTTACCAAGACTCCAAACCGCTTTGTCTCACTGTAACTACTACTACACGTTAAACTCAGTGTCTGTGAATGTAATGTCTGAGTAATGGCCTTATCTAGAAGAGCACCACTTAAATATAGGCAGAGCATTAGCGGTTGCTTAGATCCTAGATCTGATTCTGTTCCTGACCTTGGCCTACAAATGGATAACAAATTAACGTTCCAGGCTCACGTTGAAAACACGTTACCTAAAGCTCTTCGTCTGTTAGGTTTTGTTATACGTGTTACTAAGGAAATAAGGGACCGTTTTAGGTTAAAATCTCTGTACTGCACTATTATTTGACCTGCTTTTGAACATGGTTTTATCGTATGGTTTCCCGAGCAGAAATATAGGTTAGATAGGATTGAAGGATTGAATTAGAAGGAACTAAACCATAGGATATAGATAAAACTACTCGACTAATTTGGACTGCAGGAAATGAACTGCTCGAACTACACGAATGAAATTTGTTATGAATTATGTAATGAACTATGGGACAAACTCTTATAGTGCGCCAATTCAACACTAAGCTAATATCACAATCCAGCACTTTAGTGAATATATTTCACAATCATGAAAAAAAACTTAATTGCTTCTAAATTATCGTATCGAACTTATATTAGTACACTACAACCACTATCGGGACCCTTTCCGTTTTAAGTTCGGTGGCAGAAATTTGAGCCTGTCAGCTGTTTGCATTGTATAGCAGTTTATAGTTTATAGCAGTAGTATCGAGTTCAAGCAGCTATCTATGTGGGTATAATAAACAGGTGGGCTTATCCCAAGGTGTATGAATTTAGAAGACTGATTTTGAATGAAGATTTTAAGAGTGTTTTGTGTATTCGGTAAGCCTCCAAAAAGCTTGTTTGAACAAATTTTTTCATCCATCCTGTCAAAAAGTGACATTCAAATTTGGTTTGAAAAACATGTTATGAGACCACCTGGACTACATACACTTTGATTTTAGATTCCACCACGTAATCTCTTTAATGCACCTTGGGATAAATGTAAACAACACCGTGTTTTCGAGTAGGTACTCGAATCTAATTCTAGCTGTGTGGTTAGAATAATCTAGACTGAAAAATGTAGGCTAGTTTTGTGTGTGGTTTTGTATGGAGTGTTTACATGATATCAGCCTCCAACTGTCAAACTTCACACAAAAAAACTGACTAGAATCGTGAAGGGCTCCATAATCATTTCGAATTACATTTGAATCATACCCGATCAGCTCTTAACAGAAGCCAAATGAAACGATAAACCGATACTGGAAATTGTGTTTTTTTTTGTAACTCTTGAGGTAAAATTATCATTTCAACCATACATCGTTTCTGCAGTCCAGTTATAACAAGTCAGTGCAGTTTTATAGCCATTTTGTGTGACTGGATGAAGAATCGTTTTCATTTAATTCTGTGGTACAGCACTTCAGATAAAAAAAAACAGAAGAAGCAAACAAAAAAGGGAACGCTACGGCACGCCAAAATAACAAACACACACACACACACATAACGCCACACTTGCACTCATACGGGAAGTCTCGATTCCAACGCCATTTTGTTGTTGCTGGTACTTTAGTACCGTGCCGTGTGTGCCACAAGTGCCGAGAGCACCGTGATAAAGCGAACAAATGGAATGGAAATACAGAAATTCAGTTGTCTCTGTGCATGCGTGCATGTGTGTGTATGTGTGTGTGTGTGAGGCGGAAATAAAAAAAACGCAAATCCATTCGAAACAGACTTTGAATTAACACAACAAAAAAGTGCAAAAAAAGGAGAAAAAAGAAGCTTTTTCCTGCTTCCCTTTCCGCCTGCCTGACTACCGCGGGGATGGAGAACGATTGGTACAGGTCGACTTGCGGAGAGGGAGAGGGGTTGGGACGGTTGAGATGGGAGGGTTGGGGTGAAGGTGTAGAATTTATCCCTTTCCCCACGGCACAGCGAAAGATGCATTCATGCGGTTTGGGGAAAGGAAAAACACACACACACACACACACACACAAAAAGTACACAAACACATACACACTTACCTCCAGAACATAAGGACGCACACACACACACAGAGGAATTTTCACACACGCGCTGTCCATGTTGTTCAGCGCTCCTCCTTTGCTCCTACCTCCCGAACGGTGCCGTACCGTGGTTGTTGAGCGCGATTTTCCACCGGGTGGAATTGTGTTTCCGCGCTATTTTATTAGTGCTCCCCATCGCGCTTTTTTTGTCCAGTGGCGTGTATGTGTGTGTGTGTGTGTGTGTGTGTGTGGTAGAGCAAAAGAGTGTCTGCCATTGTTGGTGTGTAGTGTTTTTCTTCTTTTTTTTCCATTTACACCGATCCCCCGCTCCACCCGCAGCCATTTGACAAACGCATTCGAAAGCATCAAGAGGGGGTGGGGGACACATTTTCCCTTTGTTTTACTTTATTTTATCATTTCTTTTGCCTTCCCTTTGTGAAAAGCGCTTTCCATCGAGTGGGTTGCACCCAGCACAGTGCCGCTTGGGTGCTGCTGTTGTATCCTGTAACGGGGCGTCCCACCCCCTCGCCGCCATTGGCACGCGCGACGCCATATTGGCGGCAGGGAATGCGGGGCTTTCGTGTATAATTATTACCTTAATTTTACGAGCAAATAAATTCCACTTTAAATTACCGTTTGCACGACCAGCACGGCCAAGCGGGGCGAGCGAAGGTCGACAAGGGTGTGTGTGTGTGTGTGTGTGAGTTGTGTGAATGGGGCGTCGGGGGGTTTAAAAGGGGGCAAAGATGTGACGGATTGACAACACCATCACGCTCGGCTTTTCGTCGCCCATCGGTTGAGGAGGAAAGCAAGGATGAACGGTGTTTTTCCTCCTCTTCAACATCTTCCCGACTGCAGCAACATAGGTGGCAAGCGTTTCGGGCGAGAGAAAACTAAATTTTCATAGCCTGCTGCGCCCTCTTTAACCCATCGCTCACTAACACTAACCCAACCGGGCGTACCCTGGGCGCAGAGATTGCTTATTTATTTTGTGCAGTTTTTTTTTTTTGGTTCACTTCTCTCACGCTGTTTACTTCGCTCGCTACGCCGTTGCTTATGAAATTTCAAATTGAGGAAATGTCACTACAGCATTACAGCTGGTGGGACAAGCCCCCGCCCGAGTGCTCCGTTGCACAATGGTGTTCGCCAGCAGTGCGGTGAATAGGTGTAACATTTGAGCGAAGTGAGAACGGGTTTTGTTTGTTTTCGTACATGCGCTGCAGCAGCATTACCACCGCGTCCGGGACTCCCGTCTGGCGGGGGCTCCTGTTGGGAAGGTTTATTGTTTTTTTTTTAATTTGGAAACGGTAGAATTTTGGCTTTCCCATCACGCACCGGCTTGGGGCAGGCTGCTTTGGACGGGCAGTGGAGGACGTGTTTGTTGTTGTTTGGGGTTTTGATTTCGAAACGCGCAATCAACGGTGAAGGTTATCGTGTCGACTGGAAGGAAATAAGGGGGGGGGGGATAATTCAAATTATAATTTTCTTTGTAATGTTTACAAACAATTGCACTGGTGGTGGCTAAGGTCATTGCGGCAGGTTTATACAAAAACCGAACGGTACGCATTTAGTTTTCATTCTGGGGTACAATAATGGATATCATGACGTAGTTGCATAGGCAGTAGCTAATTTAAAATTATGTTCAGCAACGTGGCTTGGTAGACTATTCGATGTGCTCTGTGTAGAAATAAATATCCTTCAAAGAGGAGATTTCTTTTTCTATTCAAGGACAAATGACAACTTCAGTAGAAGAAACTCTGCGCAGGCAGTTTGAAAAAAGTTTACTGGCTTATTATGATTAATTATTTTTGCTCGATTACTGGGCTATGCTATAGAAGATTTCACGTGCTCCCAAAATCTAACAAGCCCAGATGCCTATTGTTGGAACTGATTACGCTCCCTTATCTGTAGTGGAATTGATTGATATCTATTCTGGCCCTGAAATTGATACCGAACCCATATCGGTCCTGGAACTAATACCGAATCCATATTGGTCCTCGAATTGAGCACGATTCTATATCGGTCGTGGAACTGATTCCGAATCTAACAGGTCCTGGAACTGGTATCGAATCCAATTCAATCCTGGAACTGATACTGAAGCCAAACCGCTTCTAGATTCGATTACGAACCCATATCAGTCTTGGAACTGATATCGAACCAATATGAGTCCTGGAGCTGACATCAATTCCATTCTGTTGATAAAGCCAATTGATGATAAAGCCATACTGGTCCTGGAACTGATACCGAATCCATACCGGTCCTGTAACTGATATCGAGTCCAATTCAATCATAGAACTGATACGGAAGCCAATCGCTCATAGCTCATATCAGTCCTGGAACTGATATCGAACCCAAACCGCTTCTAGATTCGATTACAAACCCATATCAGTCTTGGAACTGTTGCTGTACCAATATTAGTCCTGGAGCTGATATCAATTCCATTATGTTCCTGGAACTGATACCAAGTCAATACTGGTTCTGGAACTGATACCAAATTCGACAGGTCCTGGAGCTGATACCGAATCCATACCGGTCCTGTAACTGATACCGAATCCATACCGGTCCTGTAACTGATACCGAATCCATACCGGTCCTGTAACTGATACCGAATTCAATTCAAGCTTGGAACTGATGCTGAAGCCAAACTGGTTCTGGAATCGATCACGACGTACCATCAGACATTAAACTGATATCGAACCCAAACCGCTTTTAGATTCGATTACGAATCCATATATGTCGTGGAACTGATACCGAACCAATATCAGTCCTGGAGCTGATATTAATTCCATTCTGTTCCTAGAACTGATGATGAAGCCATACTGGACCTGGAACTGATACCGAACCAATATCGGTCCTGGAGCTGATACCGAATCCATACCGGTCCTCGAATTGATCTCGAACCTATATCGGTCCTGGAACTGATATCGAATCCATACCGGTCATGGAACTAATACCGAATCCAATTCAATCCTGGAACTGATACTGAAGCCAAACCGGTTCTAGAATCGATCACGAACTCATATCAGACCTGGAACTGATATCGAACCCAAACCGCTTCTAGATTCGATTACGAACCCATGTCAGTCGTGGAATGGATACCGAACCAATATAAGTCCTGGAGCTGATATCAATTTCATTCTGTTCCTGAAACTGAGGATGAAGCCATACTGGTCCTGGAACTGATACCGAACCCATATCGGTCCTGGAACTAATACCGAACCCATATTGGTCCTCGAATTGATCACGAACCTATATCGGTCCTGAAACTTATATCGAATCCATACTGGTCCTGTAACTGATACCAAATCCATACCGGTCCTGGAACTGATATCGAATCCAATTCAATCCTGGAACTGATATCGAACCCAAACCACTTCTAGATTCGATTACGAACCTATGTCAGTCGTGGAACTGATACCGAACCAATATCAGTCCTGAAGCTGATATGAAATCCATCCCGATCCTGGAGCTGACATCAATTCCATTCTGATCCTGGAACTGATGATGAAGCCATACCGGTCCTGGAATCGATCACGAACCTATACCAATCCCGGAACTGATACCGAATCCGACAGGTCCTGGCACTGATATCATTATTATTATTATTGTATTATCAACACCCGTTCACCACGCGGGCTTAACGAGCTGCTTTGAAAACTTAGTACATATCTAATACAATGTTGACCTTAAGAATAGTGTAGGAAATGTGGCAAAAATTAGAAACATAATATCACAAATTATCCGTGATTAGCTAGACCATTGGAAGACTTTGTTTGTATAAGTTTTTAATACTAGTACTGTCAATTTTGTAAAAAAAATAATTGACGGATTCTTGAGACTCGCAAAAGACAGTACGTAACTGTAATTCCAGTCCTAGAATTGATGCTGGAGTCATACCGGTACTGGAACCAATAACGTATCTATTCTGCTCCTGGAACTAATGCCGAATCAATACCGCTTTAGCCAATCATGAACCCATATAGGTCCTGAGATTGACATCGAATCCATACCGGTATTGGCACTGATACCCACACTATAACGGTCCTGAAAGATCTCCACACTTTCAATTATGTTCGATTGTACCTGTAACTGTTACAATTTCAGAACAAGTGATGGACCTGTTATGGTACCGAAAGCGAAAGCCTCTTTCAATTCAGTAACTAATTCCGATCCCCGGTATCGTATCGTTATTAGTTCCAGGACCGGTAATAGGTAAGGATCTGTCTCACGAAGCGTGTGTCAAATGAAATAGTGCCAATCATTGAAACTGTTCTACACTGAGGCTCAAAGCGCTCGAAAGGAAATAAAAAACTCCCAGCCAACTTCACCGTACGCTTCGCCAGCTAATTGCAAGCCATGTCGTTTAATGTGTACACACTCTAGTACAATCTGTACTTCTGGAGCACCTTCCTTTTT